>NC_051221.1:8747612-8887612 GCF_015220715.1 Pygocentrus nattereri
TAACTGAGCCATAATCCACTGAAATGATCTGTTCTAAGCTGTACTGACTCCACACCCCGCCTCGCCTCGCCTCGCCTCGCCTCCAGGCTTTTATTCTACTGTTCTGTTTTAAAACATTCGGTTATGAAAAGGTACAAATACGAACTTTTCACCTGGACAAACTGATTTAAGCTTCACAATCAGACCTTAAACCCACTGCTGGACCTTTGAGGGAACATTTACACTGTTTGTAAACAATGGCTAAATAAAACAAATGTACCTGAACCTCTATTACTAACAGTGTAATCATTTTTATTTATACAGCGCTTTTCATGCCATTAGCAGCTCAACGTGCTTCGCAGACAAGGTGATTAAACACAGTCATAGGAGAAACCACAAGTACTGATGTAGAGTCACGTAGGAAAATGACACAGATCATGAATACCACAAGACATAGGTTTAATTCAATGCTGAGTTAAAGGGATCCGTTTTTAGATCATTCGTAAAAGTGAGCAGCTTGGCTGTCCAGTAAAAGGTGGGACTGAGCTCCACAGTTCAGAAGCCGAGTGACCGAACGGGGCTGCATTTAACAGAAGGTAAAGAAATTGGGGTCCGAATGTGAAGGACCACAATAGAAAGAAGGTGATTGCTTTCCGCTTAATTAGACCGGAGCAGAAGCAGAAGTAAAAGCGCAATCCGAGGACACTAAGTCCATCTGAGCTGTACTTACGTCAGCATTGCTGAGTAGATGTAATGCTAAAAGTACTCACCTGTGTTGGTTGCCATGGAGACCGCGTGTTTACCTGGTAACAAGACGTGCAGTTTCTGGAGAGCGTTTGACAGATTTAGATGCTTTTATTCATGTACAGTGTGGTATTTGCATGCGTGAGGTTCAGCCGCTTCACCCAGCAGTCTGAGCCCATCAGCAACGACACTTTCACAAAGCCGCCGAAGTGAATAATGTCCAGTGGGAGGTTTCTGGCCCCTTCATTGGCCCCATCGAAGAGGGAAATTCGCTTAATTAAATGGTTAAGATGTAAACAAAGTTGCTCGTGGTTACAGAGACACTGAGCCAGAACTGTTCCCAGTGGTGGTGATAGGAACCAGACGTCTGAAGAGCTGAATGCCTCTAAAAGCTCCTGTTACTACATGACATGGTTGTGAATAGTTGCTTCCTGATGTCTGAGCGAGTTTTGGGCTTCCAGCTTGGCTCATTCTACAGAAACGTACTTTTCTCTAGTGTTTACAGATACATTACACCTGAAAAACCTCTGACAGTTGCAATTGATTTGTATTTTAAAACTAAACGAATAAGTTATTTTAACAGTTGCACTTTCCTGAGCCTCAGTTTAACAATGTTGGTTTTTAAATCAATTGACTTCCAAGCACCTCAGAAGAGCCCGTCCTCACCGTCGTGTGTAATCGGTGAGGCCATATTTCGAGGTATAAACATGTTTTTCTGATATTTTAACTACAATAGTCTACACATGACTATGAATGTATGTATGTATGATTATTAAATGATATAAACCAAACAAATGCCAAATAAATATTATAAAACATACAATGAACGTTGTGGCCCCCAGGAGTCGCGTCACTGGTGTTACTGTGTAAACAAAAAAATCTCTTATTTTCAAATAAAAGTCACACCGGTGACTCATTTTACCTGTTTTCTGAGGATCTATGAAGAAAAGCTCGTGGTCTTTCAGTTGTCAGAGATTTTCTCATTTAGCTCATGATTTCATATGAAGCCTTTAGCTGGAGTCACTGGTGTGACCGACTTTATTCTCAGGTAATTCTGTAAAAGTAGAAAGCAAATGGATTAAACGACATATTTTAGTGGATGTTCCACGATGGACAGCATGTGGTTTGATGCTCTGCAGCAGCCGTTTGGTAAAATGAATTTTTCATTAAAAATGTCTCTGGAGTTGCCTTTATTCTGTGTATCACCAATGACGAACAGTAACACCAGTGACTCCTGTGGACAGAAGTGGACGTTTCTGTAGAATGACCCACTCACTTTTTAATTCCATTCATGGCGGAGGGGTACATGCAGGGCGATGTGAGGAAAAGTAGTCCCCCAGAAAGCTTTTTTTTTCAGATTTACCACTATTTTAAGATCCTAAGACATACATGTATAATTACATATAAACTCTGTGTAGGTTCACTGGTGGTTTTGGACAGTAAATAAAATGGCTGTATTTGTGTTGTAGGCACTGTGACGTCTGGTTCCCATCACCACCACTGTAAAGAAACCTGAGTCTGTGAGTTTCTCTATACTGAACCGTTTCACACTGAACCACTCTGAATTACTCTGTTTACATCTCAACCACTGAATTGTCTACAAATTTTGAAAAATGAGCAGAATTCCCCTTTAAGTTACCTGGCCATGCCACAAATCCTGCTTTGTGAAATGCCCTGCCAGATGTTTTGATGCAGCTGGCTTGTGTGACTGTGTCAGCGAATGTGAAGGTTATAAACAGACAGTGTAGTGAAACAGTACTGAAGCGCTGTGAGAGCGCCGCGCGTCCTCAAAGCTCTGAGCTGCTTTCTTTGTACGGTGCTGTACTTGTTCCACCAGAACATCTGTATAACCTAAAGTTTTAGTCACGGACTTTTCTGCTGAGTCCGCCATGTTTGGGACCAAATTCCCGGCTTCGCTGCTCCACATGAACGTAACTAGAGGTGAAAGACGGCTGAAATGACTCTCCTCACTTTGGAAGAGTAAAAAACGTTTCCTCGACAAAGTCGATAAAACAGGCTGTGATCTTCATACAGTTTCCCCTGAACTCCTGCTGCCACTTCAACTGGCGGAAAAGCTACCAAATCTGTGTTTTCCTGACATTTACATTTATCTCATACACAGCCCCTCTCCCTCATCTGAGAGCAGTTAAAAGCACAGAAGCCCACCGGCTCTTCACATCAGTGTGGGTAAAGGACCCCATGGTGCTGCATAAAGAGGAGAAACACTGTGATCATAGGAGGGAAACGACATCAGCTGATTAACACAGATGTGGACAACGCCGGCCTTTAGATAACTGTAGCTAACGCTAACAGCCGAGAGATGAGCAGTCGCCCCCCTAACGGAGCTGCAGACCACCGGTATGACTTCACTCTCTGCTCTGGAGATTTACTGAGGTTTAAATGGAGAAACAGAAGCGTTAAATATCCGCTGAATGTTGTGGGTCTGAAAACTGCGCCGTGATTTGGTAGGTTTGCTAGTTCAGTCAGTTCAGAGTTCAGCTCCAGTCCTGAGACCCCTGCACTGCGTAACTGTGGTGGTCCTGGTTAAACTTCCTGATGCTAGTAGCTCAGTGATCCCTTCTTGAGCTGAACGAGGCGTGAACAGCAGAGAGAAACGCTGAACTCTGCAGTGCAGCGGCTCCAAGCCTGGAGTCTGAACACACGGAGTTAAAGGCCTGAGCGTCTCTCGTCTCTTGGCTTCTGTCGCATCTCGCAGGTCAATCACCCACAAAGCCCAGCAAGCTGAAGGCGTCGCGCGGCGCAGTCGCTCCCTGATTCAGTCCTCGAAATGGTGCCAACTACGCAGTGTGACGTCACACGACACGCAAGAATAAGCACACATGGAATAAGAGTGACATAACAAAAGACAAGAAATCTGAAAGGCCTACACGACATCTACGCTGTACATCCCAAACAGACACCTGCTCTTCTAGCGTTTCTTCTCAAATGAAGGGTATCAATAGGGAGTCTGCTCCTCCTTTGCTGCAGTAACAGCCTCTACTCTTCTGGGAAGGCTTTACACCAGATGTTGGAACATTTCTGTGATGCCACAAGGGCATTAGTGAGGTCAGGTACTGATGTTGGATTGTGAGTTCTGGACACTCCAACTCATCCCAAAGGTGTTGAATGAAGCTCCATCAGTCCAGAGAACACAGCGCCACTGCTCCACAGCCCAATGCTGGGGGGGGGGGGTTATACCACTGACACTACTTCTTGCAGTTCATGCAGTTACTGTACACTGGTTGTTGTTGTCTTTTACAGCCTCTTTATAATTGTCTAAATATTGATATCGCTGCTGTCAGAACAAGAGCAATATCTCCAAAATGGGAACTTTACAGGAGAAGGAAAAAACACACTTTACTTTTAATGTAAGTCAATGGAACCAGACATTTTTCCAAGTCATTTTGGGCCGTAAAGGGCACGAGGTATTTTTTCATATCATGTCAAAAACTGACAAACGATATATTATATAATAGTCTTACTTGTCTGTGACCTTTTAAGAAAGAAAATCTAATGAAATAAATGGTTGATTAATTAAACCATATAAAAACACACACACATATACACATATATATATATATAAATAAAAAGCTTTATTATGATGGTCTTGTTTATAAATCATTCAGTCCTGCTAACAATAACTAGCTAACATTTATCAGTTGGACCACAACAACCTAGTGCTACACTCTCCAACGGTTCTTTAGTAAAGGGAATGGTCCCTATAGAGAATTCTGTATAGAACAATTTCATGCTTAAATGGTTCTTTGCATGGTGCAATAGTTCTCCGGATTGATGGAGAACATGCTGTATATGGTTCTATGTGGAACCTTTTTGAAAAGGGTTCTGCATAAAACCAATTGTTTATAATGTCAAGCTTGTAACAACAGCAGAACCCTTTCTGGTGCTGTATAGAACCATTTAAAAAAAGCTTCTCTAAAAGCTTCTATAAAGGGTTCTTTGAGTGTTCATGGTTCTATATATAGAACCATTTTCTTTACCAAAGAACCCTTGAGGAACGCATTTAAAAGTGTGTACACATGATTCTGTGTGCTGTAAATGTTTGTTTGGGTAGAGTAGCTAAGAAACAGGAAACAAGGCTCGTACAGTAACGGTGTTGCATACAATGACCAAAAAGGACACATTTATATCATTAATTACAGATATTTTTATGGTAATGAATTGTCAGCTAAAATGTTCAAAACATGACAGCCCTGTAGACTGCACATCGTAAACGTGAGCTCCCTGCTGGTCCCCATCCACCATCTCAGTTAAAATTAGTCAAGAATTTGCCAAAAAGTTTTGCTTTATGGAGGGGGTGTCAAACTCGACCACTAAAAGGGCCATATTAAAAAGTTTCACCAAACTTTTTATTTGAACATTTTGCCCTGACCCCAACTGGCCATTGTTTATTGGCCTGGTGTTTAGTTCAAGCAAAATTGGCATTAAATACTTATTGAAGAATAATTCTAATTTTAAAGTTAAATACTTATTGAAGAGTAATTCTAATTTTAAAATTAAATACTTATTGAAGAGTAATTCTAATTTTAAAATTAAATACTTATTGAAGAATAATTCTAATTTTAAAATTAAATACTTATTGAAGAATAATTCTAAATAACAATACCTTGTTTTAGGTGGTCTTTTAAAAACACCTTTCAGCTTAAACTAAACCCCAGGCATCTTTTCTTTTTGTTTAACCTCTGGCCCAGAGATTGTTGTTGGGGGTCAGAACACACACTATGCTGCAGTGCGTGCTGGGGACTGTGGTGCATCTCAGGGTAAAACAGGCTGATAAGAATAGAATATTAAAAGAGTTTTGCGGGCCAAATAGGACTGTGTCACAGGCCTGACTTGGCCCGAGGGCCTTGTGTTTACACATGGGCTTATGGGACAAGTTCTGTATCCATAGGATGCTGCCTTAAAGGCTACATTTACACAGCAGGCAAAAGTGCCTGAATCTGATTTTCTCATTAAATCAGATTTTTTAAATGTGACATCAGTCCGAATAGATCAGCTCCTAAACCGGCCCGCATGCGCAAAAGAACAGAGCTTCACGTGGCTCGTGGATCATGACGGCCAGCAAACACCTGGCACTTTGGCCACGGCCATTTCTTTGGTTCTTGTCCTGGGATTCTTTAAACTGTTCTCTGAAGCTGCAGCCTCGGGCTCCTCCAGCCACATTCATCTCCTCAGACTCGGAGCGGCTGCGATGAGTCTCCTCTGTTTTTTGGAACAGAAACTTCAGCCTGAATGTTTATTAGTCTCAGCAGCGTGAAGCGATGACAAATGTGGAGTTGGACTGAGGAAATGTCCAATGAATTCCGATCTGAGCCGCATTGCCGCAGATCGGATACGGATTGGATTTCAGTAGCACGTATGAAAGCGTCTCAAATCGGAATTGAAAATGTCAGATTCAATGCGTTTTTTTTGTTTTTTTGCTGTTCACACTGACGCACTGATGCACATGTGTGTCACATTTGAAGAAATAGGCCAGATTTTGGCACTTAAGCTACATTCACATTACAAGCCTTGTTGCTCAAATCGGATCTCTCTGACACGGCAGTTCACACTCATTAACTCTGATCAGCTCTCAGCTTCATTATTAGAGCGAGACGAAGGAGAAAAAGGTGAGATGAGCTGCTTCTCCACCGTTTACAGGCTTTAACTTCTGTTCGGCGCTGCTGCCATGGTAACGCTGAATGATGGTGCACACGGTGGAAACGAGCACATGAACTCTGAGCGTCACGTTAAGGTCACGCGGCCACGAATCAGATCCGTATCCGATCTAGGACCACATATGAAAGGGGCTCAGGTCGGATTTGAAAAGATCAGATTTGTGTCCACACAGCCCTGAAAACATCAGATCTGAGTCACATTAGAGTAAAAAATCAGATGGTAATGGGAACGTAGCCATTTAGCTGCTGTGTAGTCAGCAGCATGTTTACAGTATAGAGATGAGTTTGGCATCACTCTTCAGCTTGGTTGCAGGTAAGTGTATGAAATGCCTCTAATATGCTGGTTCACACGTTTCAGAAGATTCAAGTGAGAAATATTAGACGATGAACCAGGGCTGATTCTAAGATCAGGGCTTTAGGGGTGCTGATCATTCGATATCATTAATCAGCTGTTGCGCATATAGACAGGACAAGTGCAGCACATGGGTCCACCAATGGCACAGCAGCCAGCTTCTCTCACTCAGACAGTGGATGGTTGCTAGATAGAAAACATCAGTAATGACAGAAAGAGTGATCTGTGATTCAGTACAGCAGGAATGAGGCCCGCTGCTGATGACTGTAATGTGTTGGTGCTGAGTAAGAAGAAATCCTCATCTGCGCTATTTAACAGAGCCACCAGACCACGCAGTCACACTGTAACTGGCTCTAGTGCTCAGTGCAGCCACTGCATGGCTTCGGGGAGAAACTGGATCATAACATTTGCTTATCAGAGACAAACCTTTGGTGTTTACTTTTATTTTTAGGGGTGCTGGTAATTTAGGGTTGAGGGGTGCTAGTGCTAAAAAGGGCCTAGCGATGTGCGCCTATGTGAGAAACAGAGCTGTACATGATTCTGAAACGACAGACAAAACTCTGTAACACTGAGAATGAAGCTGGAATAAAACGAACATTCCCGTATTTCAACAATTCAGAATCAATCTGAAAGATTCAGATAACTGGAGAAAAATGTAATGTAAACAGATAATTACAGTATAATAACAGTATAATTACAGTATAATTACAGTATAGTTACAGTATAATTACAGTATAATTACAGTATAGTTACAGTATAATTACAGTATAGTTACAGTATAATTACAGTATAATTACAGTGCTTTTTGTTTACAGTTTGTTCCCAGAATTGAATAATACATCTAAAATAACTCTTGGTGAAGAGTTTGTAATATTTAAAATATTTTGTAAAAGTCATTATTGATTTTTTTTTCTATGAAATATTCCAAACATTTGAAAGTGGAGTTTCAGAGTTAATGTGTTATAATGGGCAAGAGGAAATAAATGTATATATATTTTATATATATTTTTCTTTTGTATGGCACTACTGCTCTCTCTCTCTTTCTCTCTTTCTCTCTCTCTCTCTCTCTCTCTCTCTCTCTCCATCTTTCTCTCTGTCTCTCTTTCTCTCTTTCTCTTTCTCTCTCTCTCTCTCTCTCTCTCCATCTCTCTCTCTGTCTCTCTTTGTCTCTCTCTCTTTCTCTTTCTCTCTCTGTCTCGCTCTCTCTCTCCATCTTTCTCTCTCTCTCTCTCTCTCTCTCTTTGTCTCTCTCTTTCTCTTTCTCTCGCTCTCTCTCTCTTTCTCTCTCTCTTCATCTCTCTCTCTCGCTCTCTCTTTCTCTCTCTCTTCATCTCTCTCTCTGTCTCTCTTTGTCTCTCTCTTTCTCTCTCGGTCTCGCTCTCTGTCTTTCTCTTTCTCTCTCTCTCTCCATCTCTCTCTCTTTCTCTTTCTCTCTCTCACTCACTCTCTCTCTCTTTTTCTCTCTCTCTTTCTCTCCATCTCTCTCTCTTTCTCTCTCTAGTGTAGCTTAATAGTCTCATTCCTCCATGTAAACTTAACTGTTAAACAAACTAGTAAATGTCTTGGCTTCTTTAGTTTTTCAGATAAAAGCTACATTTTGTGTAAAAAGCATTTTCCTCATGGGAAGCAGCAAAACATCCCCACATCATCAGATTTTACATGCCCTCCTGTCATTATGGGGAAATCGGTTTCCCATGAAATAATAATAGAAGTGCTGAACGCACACACGCGCACACACACACACACACACACACACACACACACACACACACACACACACACGCACCATGCACACACACACACAGTCTGGCTGCTGAAAGTAGTCAGTATCGGTTTATCAACAAGTGCGTTGGTGTGTGCAAGCATTAATAATTCACACACACACACACACACACACACACACACACACACACACACACACACACACACACTGGTGCTGTGCCTTAATGGCTGAACTCCACCCTTCTGTGTGAGTGTGTGCGTACGTGCGCGCGTGTGTGTGTGTTAGATAACCCCCATGCTGCCAACACTCAGTTACGCAAAAGTGTCTGCTGGAGTCCCGGACTTTCACACAGAGAGGCTCGGCCGCTCTGTACCACACCATCCGCTGCACGCTGGAGGTGGGCAATACGTCTATATTGATTATTGTGATAAATGACAGAATGCACCTTTCTGAAGATGTTGTGGACATCATTATTAAATCAAGAACACTGACCGACTGACCGATTGTGTTTTATTACACAGAGCATGATTATCCCTGTTTAAAGAGGAATTTCATGTATTTTCAAAATCTGCACGTTTCTCTAAACAGAAACATTTCACATCACTTCTTTGTGTCATTCAGAGTGACATGATGGGTCAAAGTGAATTTACAAGTCACCTCTTTTTGCTTGTATTTGCATTTTACCTACTGTCCCTACATTACGATGCTTTAAGACATGTTCACGATGCACACCACAATATCTAGTTTGATTAGTTAGAGAAGATCTAAAAACACAGAACGAGAAAATCATGCTATTAAAAAGAAAGAGTAGATTAAAAGACATAAGTAGCCACTTTTTATGTCTCTTTATTAAAGAATTAAGCTGTGAGAGTTTCCTAAAGAAAGTTTCACAGAGCTGCATGTGTCCCTGAGTGGCCCTCCGACTAAAAGCTCTGCTCAGCCCACCGCTGGGCCTCCACCTTCAAGTCTTTAAAAACAAATGTTGCCTAAGAAATATCATTTATTATTTAATCCATCTTTCTCAAGTCGTCCCTCATGAGCCAGCGATGGAGAAAGTGCACTGGGTGCCAGGAGTGTGACGAAAAAATGTTTCGCCTCAGGAACCAACAGAAAACATGGTTAGAGTGGAAACTTACGGTTGTGCTTCAGTCAGTGACGTATTAAAACACATTAAAAGCTTAGCACTGATGCTGCTGTCCAGCGTTTGGTGTTGGTTAAGTCTGGTTTGAAATTTTGCTGAAATTCCTACAAATTACAATCACAAAATACAAAGTTCACCAGGAAACCTTTACTTAACCATAAGGGGTCTTCAAAATCAGTACTGCCAGGTTCAGCCAGCTGCCATTTAAAGGGCCCATATCATGGAAAATTATATTTCCTCACTTCTTTGCAACCTAAGAGTTTAATGTGGTGTGTAAACATTGTCACGGTTTGAAAACTTACTGCCCACTGTCCAGACAAAACAGGCTATATATTGAAGGCAAGCTGCAAAAACTTCGGCTGTTTCTGTGATGTCACAACAGTGCATTTGCACATGTCCCACAGCCCACAGCAGTTTAATCCCACCCACGCTTGCAGAAGGAATTACAAGGAATTTTTTCACCAAGGCTACTTTTTGAATGAGGCACACCACAGGGCAGCCAATCAGAACAGAGCTGATTGTAAACACAATTAATTCAGTACATTTCTATGTTGTTTCAATCAGATGGTCTTTCCAACATACAAAAACATAAATTTATCCAATTAAACATGAACAGTGAAACGATAATGTGCCTAGTATGGCAAATTTATTTTTGATTGCAATGTACAGCAACAAATATTATGTCAATAAAATGTTAATTTATTTTATTTAAACAACATCTACGGTGCATTTTCTGTCGAGTCTTGTTGTTTACATCAGACTTAATGGTCACACTGTGTGTTAGGAATTCCCTCCAGTCCTTTTCTGATCTCACTGTCACCTCACTGAACTGGCATCAGTGGCTGTGTTTACATGCAAAGATGTTTGCCAATCCAATTGAATACATTCCGATTACAGATTCAGACTGAGGTGTTTATGCTCACTCGATTCAACAATTTGATGGAAAATCTTTGTTTACGTGCTCACTAAAAGTAATTCGATGCAAAGTCGATGATGTTTAGAGTAAACTTTACCATGACAGCGAACATCACGTGAGGTCCAGTCAGAGTGAGATGAGCAGCAGTGAGCAGTGCTTGTGTTTTAATTGCTTTAAAATCATGCCAGACTCAGAAAAACATCCTTCACATGTCCTTATTAAAGAAGGCCGAGAGGAAGACGTCGTATTCAGTCCTCCTATCAGCATTCACGATCACCTGAGTACTAGCTTGAGTACTACAGAACACCTGCGGACTATGTCATATCACCTATGGTAGATAGCATTTAAGCCCGGGCTTAGTATTGTAGGGTTGTCATTGCCTTGTCTTCACGTTTTCTGAGTTTTTGCCTCACCCTTTTTGTACTGCCGCCTATCTTGATTGCTCCGCATTTTGACTCCCTGGACTGTTTTGTGACTACGATTTCGGTTTTCCTTCTGGTTGATATTAAATCTACCATTTATCAAGATCTGCACTCGTCTGAACTCCGTCCACTCGTAGCACTCTGTAATAATAAAGTACTACCAGTCTTCCCAAACTGTAAAAATATCATTTTTATCATGGTCAGTTCCCCTCTGACTATAATCTTCTATAGGCGCGGATGAGGTGTCTTCGTACCATAATATGAAGACTCATCACAGTGTACAAATTAGTCAAACAACCTTACCACCCCTGATGACACCCTACTTGTGCCACGCTCATAAATCTGAAAGCATAGGAGCCGAGAGCGAAGAGATAACCGCCCTCATGCGCTGAGCTAAATACCCCCAGCACCACCTCACAAGGTTGCGATAAGCTGTCTGTACCAACTGTAAATAACCCAATTATACTAAGCTTAGTTTTTAATAAAGATGTTGGACCGATTAAGTGAGGACTGAACGGAAATCAAGCAAGCAACTCTGGAACTACGGAAAGTGAAACGGCTCAGGAAAGCTTGACGTTAAATGTTACCATTGTTACCGACTGTGTCAACCTTTCGTCTGTACAGCCTTTCTCAGACTTTTTTCCCTCTTTCTGTAGTGCAGCTTGCTGCTCAGTGAGTGCACTACGAGGGTTTTCTTTATGAAGGGGAATGTGAATTTGAGGGGGAACTGAATCAGATATAATACCGTTAAGTGCCATGAACAGCTTGCAGAACGTAAGGATTTAGGGCCGCTGCAGCGAACCCTGGCCGACTGGTGATGCAGTCTGTGCCCTTGATGGTAAACTGAATGAAACTTAGACTCAAAGAAATCCGCCTTATTCATTCAGACCTCAGTGCATAAGAAACATGGAGTTGGGTTATATCGAATGTGGACCTGCTGAACAGATCATTAGAAGCTATCTGTCATAGTTTTAGGGAATGTTCTTGCATTCGGCACCTCTGCCAATCACTTTCATTTGCTAATCATTTTCTGGCACTAAGCTAACTCTTCAGTGACTTGAGTCAGTGGCTCATCAAAAACACCTTCTCTCGTCAAAGATGGTGATGGTAGTAGAGAAAAATCGTCAGCCTTGTAAGACTCTTAGTTGTAAATGTGCTGTTTGATTCTGTCACTCCCCGTATTTTCTAGTACCACCTCCAAACCTGTAGACCACTGCAGTGCCGCTCCCACCGTGGCCCTCCCATTCCTGAGCATTTGAAAATAGTGGGGTGTAGTTTTTGCATTATTAGACACATCCTAAACTTTTGAAGAGAGATTTCAAACTTTTAAACAGCAGTGTATTATTCAATCCATTCCAGGGTCAGGAAAATATCAAATGCTCTCATTCCTGAATTAATCATAGAGCTGGGATTTGGGGTCTGTGGGAATGCTCCAGTCTGACTGTGAAAGGTCCCTCTGTGTGCGTCCCAAAAGTCTAATTTTGTTTCTTCCGCTCCTTTGCTCTTCTTCTCTCCGCTCGACCTGAAAACGTTTCCAAATTCACTGTGTTAAGTGCCAGTTAGTCTCAGAGCTGAAAGAGATGTGGAGGATGCTCATATGAATGGAGTACACCAAGGTGTTTTGTCGAGGATGATCACAGCTTTGGGTGACACAATGTGCGTCACAATTGCATGTGAAAGCCACCAGTTTCTACATTAAGGAAGCTGTACCTCTAAAAGGTAGCAGTATCTCAGATGTCGACACATAAATAGAAAATTAGGTCAGAAGGATGGCTGGGTATCTCAACACAGTAGCCACTGTTTTACATTATGTGAAGGCAGGGCATGTAGCTCAGTGGGAGAGCACATATTTTGCATGTATGAGGCCCCAGGTTCAATCCCCTGCATCTTCATGGACAAATTTTTGGGGGCAGTCATGGGCTGGAGGTTAGGGAACCGGCCCTGTGACCAGAAGTTCACTGGTTCGATCCCCAGCACCCACAGTATATGACTGAAGTGCCCTTGAGCAAGACACCTAACCCCCAATTGCTCCTCGGGTGCTGCAGATAGGGTAGTTTTAATGAGAAAGGATAGGCAATTTTGTGTGCTATGTGTTTCAGTACTTGTCGGCTTCTGACTGTGAGTTTGTGTGATCTATTGCTTAATGGCTGTTGTTGATCCTAGATGCTTCAATTTCTCAATAATAGGACTTACAGTTAACTGGGGCAGATCTAGCAGGTCAGATGGTTGACTTGACCATGACAGCACAACATTTTAAGTCACTGAGCTCTTAAGTCCAGCCTATTCTTCTGCCAGTGTTAGTCTATGGAGATTGCACGGCTATGTGCTTGATTTTATACACCTGTTAGCAGGTTAGTAGGTGTGGCTTAGAAACCTGAACTCAGTAATTAGGAGGGGTGTCCACATATTTTGTCCATACAATGTACATGTTCTAATCCCCACCATACCGCCCTCCCCTTTAAGAAGGTCAGCTGTAGGTTTGTAGTACTATTATTTGCCAAACTGAAGACATGGGAACATATGCAAGAGTTTATTCCTAGAAAGAGTAAATTCCTAGAAAATAGTGACTTTCAGAGAACTGTTTGCAAACAACCTTTCGAAGACTTAAACTTTATACGTTTATTTGTATAGTAGTTAACAATGGTAAGCTTTTTTATTAACCTTATGAATTTTTTTATATCTCATGACTTGTGTGAAACCTTTGATTCAATTTATAAGGCTTCGTGGTTTTGGGTCAGAATCAAGCAAATCTATCTAAAACATCCGTTTTGACTCTGACGTCACTGAAATGCACACATTTGTTCAGAAATAGCATCTCACAGCTGTTGTGTTTTCCAGTAATAGTGAATCATACCCAGCCATAGTAAAGCTGTGGCCGGTGGACTGAGATTGGATTAGGAAATGTCCAGGTGAACCAATCGCAGCACTAAAATGATTGCATAGATCCTGTGGCGTGGGCGTTTGACTGTAAACATTACATAAGGTACTGCCTACATAACATAACATAACCTCTACATAATGCCGTGTCTTTGGAAAACCTCATGAACGGCAGATAGTCAGGACAGAGGTAAGCAACTGCAACACTGTCTCGTAATCAGAATGCATTGGGTTTCATTTGTTTGTGGGAGATTTGAGCAGTTTGTGGATGAGATGCAGATATAAAAGTAAAGTACTGGATCCTCTTCTTTCAAGTTTGTTACTATAAAAAGTAGCATTCACAACAGCATCAAGCTCAAGGTTTTAGTCCAGATGACCAAGGACGCTAAGATTTTACTGAAAAATGAAAGTGTTACTGATTAGATTTACAGATTAGATCAGATCTGTTGAAATAAATAATTGCTGTCTGTTTATGTGTGTGTTCAGAAGTTAGTACTGTCACGGTTAAATGTAATTACATAGTTATTACACAGTTAGTACATAATAAATGAGGTTTACAGTCAGATTATATTCTGTATTGAAGGCTTGCTGAACTTCTTTCCTTTTTCTTTTTTGTTTCCATGTCAAAAATGATGAAAACATGGCAGAATGTTTTCTGAAGGATGATTTACTTTCCTCTAAACGAGACTGTAACACAACAGTAATCAAATTAAAAATCTAACTGAAAACCTCTTCTTCTACGTACAAACACTTATGCATTATGGATTGAATTCAGAGTCCGGATGTTTAGAATTTCTCCACTTGTATCAAAGAGCTGAATAATTTAGATAAAATTACAGCATGCTTTTGTTTTTGCCTGCAATAACTGTGACTTCTATGCGTTTTAAGTTATTTAGTTACAAGTAAACTTTAGCTTTTCACTCATATTTGACAGGCAGATGATGAATCATCACTTGGACACTGGAATGAAAAGATTTGAATGAAATCATTGACTTTAAAAATCTTTGTAATGGGACAAACAGGGGGATAAACAAGTATGTGTCAGGGCTTGCATAGACTGGCCCACTTGTTGGCTTTACTGCTTACCGATGATGCTTGATGCTTGATGTTGACTAGTTACTGAGCATGTGAGTATGACGCGGACAACAGGTGAGGGGCCTCCTGATTTTGGGGTCCATATCTCCAGTTTTCTGAAGACTAGCAAAGCGATCCAGGGTTCGTCGGAAAGGACACATTACAGTCTACTGGTCTGTAGAGTTTGGCTTCATTCTAACATTGTTCCTCCATCGAAAGTGCAGTGTTATCGGGTGTTATTGAAGAGGGGGCATAACCCCCTGAAATCTAATAAGGTTTAAAGTTGGTTACTCTTATTTTGGCTGAGTTACAGTGCTCTAAATTTCTCTGGCTCTCCATACATCCACTGTTGGCGAGCGTCTTGGCAAGGCCACTTAGGTTGAGCCTGAGTCCATATCTAAGTCCAGGGGTCCATATCTCCAGTTTCCCTAAGGTTAGCAGAGTGATCCAGGGCTTGTTAGAAAAGACACGTCTGGCTTTACAGACGTGTGGAGATTGGCTTCATGTCAGATTTTTAAAGTCACTTATTGCAAAGCATTACCTTCTGTGGTTTTATTCATGACATCACCAGTGATTATAAATCACATAACTGTCCGCTTTTAAAAATCTAAAGTTGTGCAGCCCCTACTTTTAAGAAAGTGCCTCAGTCAGTCAGTTGGTCGATCAGTGAGCGAAAATCCCCTTCAAGAAGAAACTTTGAGCTCAAGAAGCATAACTGAACTGTGTTGAATAATAATTGTCAGTACACACTGGTGCTGCTCAGGTGCCGCCCAGATGAGCCCATGCACTGCACAACATTGAGGTTTAGCTGTCGTAACAGCCTTAATTTAACGCACAGTGGCTGTTATAGTGACTAGATAAGGTACAGTGACAAAAATCTCTTGAGTGTGGTAGAGAAAAACAATGCAGCCCTAACCTTTAGCTAAAGCTGACGCTTCCCTCTACAGGGGCTTCTTTGAGGCCTGGAGTCTGGCAGGATGTCCTAAGGACAGTCATCAGAGTAGAATCTTACTGGAAGTGACAGGAACCATCAGATGCAATCAGATTTAATTTTGAAGTTAAAATTTCCCGTAACCAGACGTCCTTGCTGGACTCAAGCCACCTGGCGCTGAGATTAATACAGCACCTAATTGACCTGTCCGTTGGCAAACATCCCATCTCACCTAATGAAAATGGTAATTATTTTTGTGTGATTATGAAAAGCCACTGTCAAATTAGGACAAGTGGGATGAGTTTTGTTGTGTGATCAAATTTATATCACCAACTCTGTTGGGTTTTAATTATCTACGTCATAACCCACCTCAGTAGTGAGCACTTTAAACTAGATAGGTCAGTTAAAATGATTCCAACAGCACATACTAAGCTTATAGACGTATCAGTCACTTTTCACCTTCTCAAACTCTGTGGTCATTTACAGGAGCATCTGTAAGTGGGTGGTCAGTGTCATGGGTTGTTTACATGTAGTGGATGATGTTTAGATGTTTATATGTAATGCACTTTAGATGTACGTCATGTCCATGACCCAGTCTGTGCCCTGTAAAGAGTAAATTTCCCTTATCTGACCCCCTAAGGGGGTCATCCATGTCTGTTAAGAGTTTGTGGCACAGAATTATATCAGCAGGGCTGAGCGCAGTCTAGACTGAGGTCTCTGAGTAAAACCATTGCGAGCATTAGTCTAATTGAGAGCCCTGCCCGTGAGAGCTGTTTACCCATGTTTCATTTAGCCTAATCTGTGGGTTTGCGTCTGGCTGGACATGCCATGTCTCATGCGGAATGGTCATTTGCCTCCATTTATACCAGAGGTTTTGAGCTGATTCATGAAGATAATGTTTGGTCCAAAGATGCTGCACTAGATTCACTCATAAAGCTCTTTTATTAAGAATATAGCATTTCCCATTCGATGAATGAATTATCCTCTACAGAGACACATTTTAATGCACACATACTGTCGCTGTGTTGGGAAAAAAAGACAAAAAGTGTGGCATGTGCAAAAGTTAGGACACTTTTTGTATCATATGTTACGTATCGCTGCTGTCAGAAGAAAACTTTGTATCTCCATTTTTGTCATAACTTGAAAATGCCTCTTGTCCTTTACATTGTATGTAAATTTCATGACGCATGGACCAAAAGAAACAGCCCAGAATGACTTGGAAAAAAGTCTGGTTCCATTGACGTACATTGAAAATAAAGGTTTTTTCTTGTCCAGTAAAGTTGCCATTTTGGACATATGAGGTTTTCTTCCGACAACAGCGAGATGTTTTACAAACTTGTGCCATTTTCTGCCAATTTTAGTTTACAATTTCTCATTATTTGTTGAGTTTCTCATACTGGATGAAAGTCCATATAGTCCACATATTGAAATTCATTTTTTTTCTGAAATCACAAAATAGCCATAGCCTTTCAGCCAATTTCCCTTGATGCTCAAGAAAACATTTTTGCAAAGAAAGAGATCATCGAGGTGCTTTTACCCACCATTATTATCACGTGTTGCTTGTTCCGGTGTATTTCTTGTATGTTCTGTGCTCGCTTCACACTGTCGTGTACCTGCACTGTGTATAGTCCTGCGTAATGTGCTGTTATCGTGTGTTTGGGGCCTGGAGACTGACATTATGTTCCAATGTATGCAAGTTATATTGAGAAAGGACAAAAGAGACCGCCCCCCAGCTCTGCCCGAGACCCAGAGGGATAAGCAGCTTAGAAGAAGAAGAAAAAAGACAGCTTGACTTTGGCCTAAATATCTCTCCTTCAGCTTCTGTTGCAGCCTCTTGTACATTTGGTGTTCATTGCCCTTTTCTTAGGTATAGCTTAAAGAAAATAGGATCAAATAAAGCATAAAGAAGTAAGCACTTTCCTGTTTGCCTGAGGCACTAAGTTGATGACAGAGACTCTGTGAAGAATATTCCCGCTCCTCAGTCACAGAGCAGAAGCTTCCCATTCACAGGTCAAGGATTCAAAGGTTAATCTTCGTCTCGGCTCAGAGGTTAAATCAAAGGTCACTCGGTGGCCGACGGCGGCTGGTTTGAACAGACTGGCTGCCTGAGTATTTCGGTTTGTCTTATTGGATGTGGCAGTTTCTAAACGTACTGCCTGTCTCTCTCTCTTTCCCTCTCTGTCCAGGCTAGGCCTGTGGGAGTTGAGCCTGAAAGCTGCTGGGTATGTGAAGCCGCAGCTGCTTGGCCTGTAGGTGAGTTTCTGGGTGCTGTGCATCAGATTAATAGAAGAGGAAAACACACACTTCCATCAGTCTGACTTGTAAAACACAGAAGGTGATCAGTAAACTGAACTGAACAACTTTCAGAAGAGTTATTCATAGTAGTTATTTAGGCCATTAAGCAGGCCACAATGCCATTTTGGTAGTTTTTGGTAACTCTTGCTTTCTAAAACTCCGCAGGTGGATAAATACAAAACAAAACAGACCTGAATGACCACAAAAAAAGGTTTAAGATATTCAGATGCTTTAGACACATGTCCAGAAAACGCTACAGGAAGAAGATTAGCTATGTTGGTGGACTGGATCTGTATATCCTGCACATCTCCAGAGTTCAGAAGATTCCAGTGGGTGATATTTTATAAAACCTATTAAAAGTGGCTACCAATCCTGCCACAGCTCTGGAATAATAAACTCATGCATATGCATCAAGCTCAAGCTTCTTATTTCTGTTCCACCTTAAATATGGCTGTAGTTGCACTGAGGTGCCTTAAACATAGAATAAATTATGAAAGTTGGTGAACACAAAGCCGACATCGGCTTGCCTCAATAAATGACTCTTAATGAAAAAAAAACTCAAATAGTTGCTTGGACATGTTTAACTGTTACTGAGCAGCACAGTGAAGCTATAATCTGTCACTGGAGCTGCTGACCACGTCTGACTGGCTGATCTAACGCCGTGTCCCAACCCACACACTTCTGTACTTACACTTCTACACTAATGAGTGCATTTCTAGTAATATATGTGTTATTTTTTGCATATTATTTAGTGTGCCAGTAGGAGATGTAGAACAAGGAAATAATAACAGGGCACCTCAGCCGTTTAGATCATAGCTTATATCTGTCATCACTACAACCACAAATCAAATAAAATCAAGTCGCTCAAACTCAAACTAGTTAATGCACGTTAAATTTCTTTGAAAAGTTTTAAAAACATGCTTTACTGCCTTTGCTGGATCGGTTATGTCTTCATAATCTCATGACACACAGCCACAGCTCTGCTGAATGAACCTGAAGTTGCCATCCAACCTGGTGGCAGCGTAATTGTGATATACTATCAGTTAGAGTGGGAGCTGTGGTGACAATGATTGAACATTGTGCTATTTCTGACTGTCGGGAAGCAAATCCTCGCTGTCCAAAAAACCCCCCAAAAAACTAGTATCTCCATTTTGTGCAGCTTACCTAAATGGAGCTCAGCAGCTGTTCTTTACATTATGTGCCAATTTCATGCAGAAATGTATGTAGATAAGTCACAACTGAATTCACATCCTTGCCTTCCGTTGCCATGAAGAAGTGTCGGCAATCCCCACCACCACCCCATCTCCTCCCTGTTCCTCAGTCCTACATCAGTCCCGATACAGCTATGAGGAGGTCTGGCCTTCTAGCTACAGGCAGAAGCTGCCCAGAACTCCAGCTCAAGTTCTCAAAGTTCTCCAACCCACTCAACAAGTCTTCCCTCATACTACCACCACCATGTTGAAGACATGGCCTGAACTCACAAAACATGGACTGTATGGATTGGGGAGTGAATCATATGTTTTATATATTGCTCCACACTCCTGTTTTTAAAAAAGCGAGGGAAATTTGGTTTACCATGAGATGGATATTTTAAGACACTGGACCCTTTTCCTCAGGGGCCCCAGATGATCCTCATTTTTCTTCTATCCTATATGTTCTGAGTGGGGATTAAGCAAACATGTGGACCTTGTGGGGTTCCTGAGGACCTGTTTGAGAGCCATTTGTTAAGATTTTGCTCGAATAGAATCACTATTTAATAATTTACATAGAGAGATCAGTAGTTTTGGAATGTTCTTGTTAAGCCTTGTTTGAGTGAAATTAATCCTGTGGTTGGTACATGTTTTTGTCATTGTTCAAATTTTACCCCAATGTTAGCTTTTACCAGTTGTTGCCTCACTTTAGGCCTCTTCATTATGAGATCAACTAGCCAACATGAGGGTTAACCTGTGCTTTTACTGTAGCGACTACACACAAATGAAACCACATTGTAAATGTCATGACGTAGTCACTTGATTGCCTTGGTCTGACCTCTTTTTGGCTGCCAAACACTGCTGCCTTGTTGAAAATGAGCACTTAGTTCATGACTGGCGTGCTAGCTAAGGCCTAATGGACTGCTTCTGCTCAGCATTCCACGCATATGTCATGAGAAAGTGAGCAGTATTATGAGCGTGCAGTAGGATGCAGTGAATGAAGGATTAAAAAGGAGTGGCAGGGGTTCTTCCATTAAGTGCCTCATAGACAGCACTCCCTAAGCTTCTTGAATGACTTTTTTAAAGCTATTAACCGTTTGTTACCTAAAACATTCTTTTAGAGGTCTGCAGTCCCACGGATTCTAGCTATACCCGTAGGAGCTGCCACAAAATCTTGCGGCATGGGACTAATTTTCAGTGTTGTGCACTGGAGTGGGTGGGAAACCAGCCCACTGCAGGCAGGAGCAGGCCAAAAATGTAAAATGACAACAGTTAAAATAAATTCTAAGTCATTCTAAAGATCATGTGAATAACATGCAAAACCTTGTAGCTTACAGAGATGGCAAAACCTTCAGTCTGACAACTACAGCTGCTGAACCCAGCAAAACCCCAAAAAGAATTGCTCTGTGGTTTAATTCCTGCTTTATGTTTACTGGGAATAAATGCCATTTGGTGAAATTACTTTACCATAAGCCTGATGACCAAGAGTATTGTGTTATTTCAGCAGAGGATAATATATTTCTGAATAGACTATGTCAGATATTGGATGTCCGTTCTCCATGACTGAACTGCACAGGTGGTGAGCAGGCCAAAACATTTTGGTTGCAGGCGGGAGCGGGACTAATGATTACGATTTCCTGGAGCTCCTGTACAGACATATATATTCTTTCTTTCCTTAAGCACACTAAAATCATCCCCCAGAGTAGTTGGTGTGCTAATGGTGTTTCGCTGTGTAGAAGAAGCTCCATGCTGTCTTTATTGTTGGATACACTGCAATAGGTTCTGAGCTTTGTTAGATTATTGTTCTTTACATTCTAAAATAAAAGCATTAAGTAATTGCATTATTAACAAAGAACAAGGTAGAAATAGCTGCTCAGAATTGATGGGTTAACGAGAGCCTTGTGCAGGGTCCTATGAACCTGGTTCTTTGGGTGTATTTGTTAGGATCATAAGTCAAAAGTGGAAATTCATGTGCATTTCTGCCAAGTGTATTGCTTAAATTAATCCCTTGCACCCTTAAGTCCATTAGTCGGTTATCAAATTTAGTACTTATTGTTCAGACTTGAGCCCCTGGCCTTCCCCGTATTAGACTCTACAAGTGCCTACTTGGTCAGTGTGTATGATAATTGTAACACTCCGTCTCACCACACGAATAGAGCTAGTCGGTCGACTTGGGTTCCTAGGACAGTGCTGGACCTCTTAAAGACATTTGTAGCTCTTGAGTGTCTAAGAGTTTAACGGTTAATGGCATGGTGTTATACCCTGGAAACTGGGGTTCATCTTCCTCTACTGCAAGAACTTCTTAGGTTGCACATACACAGATGAAATTAAGGCAAACAAGTAAGGCAAAGCGTAAAGTGTGAAGCATATTACAGTTCATATATTTGCTCAAAATGGTACTTTGTAGCAGTTTGTGAAGCAAACAAGTTAAAAATATATGGTTTTTTGAAAATTCATTGGCAAATCACATTATTAAAAGAAAAATGTAAATTAAAAGGTTGCATTTCATTGCATTGGCATTAAAAAGCCATCAGCTGTTTTTTTTTTGGGTTTTTTTTACAGAATAATCACTGTTCCTCCTTCTCTTGTGTTGTTGTAGGCAGGACAGATGTGTGTGGAGGTCACTGATTGGCGGGGGGTGTATTGGTGGGTGGTGCTCCTGTGGATAGTGGGTGTGGCCGCAGCAGGTGACCCGCCCTGGCCCTGCCCTCAGCGCTGTGAGTGCTTACATGAGATTCTTATGGTCAACTGCTCTTCACGTCACCTGACTTCTGTACCTGAGGGTGTTCATGGCAACACCAAACGCCTCAGCCTGGCCAACAATCGCCTGAAGATGCTTGGACGCCGTCAGTTCTCTGGCCTGGGGCAGCTGCGAGAGCTAGACCTGAGTGACAACATGCTGACAATGATTGAGGTAGAAGCCTTCCTTGGGCTTCAGAACCTCCTGACATTGCGGCTTACCCGGAACCGGCTCAAGATCATCCCGGTTGGAGCGTTCTCAGGACTGTCGAGCCTCCGCCTGCTGGACGTCAGTGAGAATGAACTCCTTGTCTTCTTGGACTTCACTTTCCGTGAGATGGCCTCTCTGCAGAAGCTGGAAGCCAGCGAGAATGATCTGGTGTTCATCTCCAACCGCGCCTTTAATGGCCTGCTCAACCTACAGGAGCTCAATTTGGACAGGTGTAACCTCACGTCTGTCCCAAGCGAGGCTTTGTCACAGCTCACTGGACTGTCACGGCTCAGGTAAGAATATTAATCTTTACTTACTATTTTCATTTTTTTCTAAAACGTGCTTTAGCCAGGGAAATTAGCAAAGCGTTAGATGGCTAAAAAATTCTGTATTATATGAAAATGTCATGAAACAATTAAATAACAGCAAATTGCTGCAAATTACAGAATACAAAGTAAAAGACATCTGCTATCATGAACAACTGTGTTCTGTTCACAGGTTCTGCCGGGTCGGCTTCACAACGCTTCCCAATAACTCTTTCAGACGGTTGAACCGGCTCAGAGAGTTGACCATATCCCATTCTCCTGGGCTGGACTCAGTTGCTGCTAACAGCCTGATTGGTCTCAACCTCACCTCCCTCACTCTTAGCTACTGCAACCTGAGTGCCGTGCCCTATGCCCCCCTGCATCACCTGGTCTACCTACGGTACCTGGACCTGTCCTATAACCCTATCACCTCTATCCAGTCAAACCTGCTGGGGGACTTACTGCGACTGCAGGAGTTCCACTTAGTGGGTGGGAGTCTGCTTAGGGTGGAGCCTGGTGCTTTCCGTGGCCTTGTCCACTTCCGTCTGCTTAATGTGTCATCCAATCGTCTGTTGACCCTGGAGGAGACAATATTTCATTCAGTGGGAACCCTTGAAGTTCTCAGGCTGGATGGAAACCCACTGGCTTGTGACTGTCGGATGCTGTGGGTGCTACGCCGCCGTTTGAGACTGGACTTTGATGGGCAGCCACCCAGCTGTGCCTCACCTGTGCAGGTACAGGGCAGGAAGTTTCAAGACTTCACTGAAGCTGAGCTGCCAGGGCTGTTCACCTGCAGGCAGGCACGTATCCTGAACCGCAAGCCCCAGGAGGTACGCACAGACGAGGGTCACACGGTCTTGTTTTTCTGCCAAGTTGATGGAGACCCCATTCCTTCAGTCATCTGGGTGAGCCCCCAGCGCACCCTGATTTCCACTACTGGACGGATCCGTGTCCTGCCCAATGGTACCCTCGAGGTACGTTATGCGCAAGTCCAGGACAGTGGCTACTACCGCTGCTTCGCTTCCAATGCAGCAGGAAATGACAGTATATCTGTTAGTCTGCGGGTACGTGGCTTTCCTGCTTCCTCATCCCGAAATCGATCCGCCCACTTTTTCCTGGAGGGGTGGAGCCTTGCTTCTACTCAGATGCCTGTAAATGGCTCCCAGGGTCCACAGCCTTTTCCATTTGATGTGAAAACGTTGGTGATTGCTGTGACAATGGGCTTCCTGTCGTTCCTGAGCTCTGTAGCAATTTGCTTTGTGTTCATGTTTTTCTGGAGCCAGAGCAAAGGACAGATCAAGCACACTGCCACCATTGACTTTGTTCCCCGTAGTGCGGGAGCAGCATCAACTGGAGGAGGAACCAGCATGGAGACTGGCAGGTTCACCATGAAGCTTATATGATGTAAAGCTGTAGAACAAAACATACATCAGGGCTTCACTGCTGGACTCTCAGGGAATGGGAGATACACAAAGCTTCAGTGTAAATGCTTTAAGCCCTGCTAAGGTGGTAAATATGGTATTTAGCTGGGCTTTAAGGGACCAGTATTGATAGTGGAAGAGTTACCATGAACCAAACCTGAAACTGCAGGGCGAACAAATAGGCTTCACCAGAAAACACCTATACCATTGCTTAAGCACTAGCCAAAATGCTTGATGCTAATGTGAGGTGCATGAAGCTTTGGCAAATATAGTCGTGAGTTCTAAATGAAGATTATGTATCAGTCTGAGGAGCCTTGATGAAAGAGCCCAATCTTCAGTTTAACTGAAGCTTCTGTAGCAGTATGACTGAGCGGTTTGGACATGCATGGTGCTTCAGCAGCACTTGAAGTCCAGCGAAGATGGAAGTAACACTGACCAGAGGAAGCAAAGAGGCAAAGGATCAGGTGGACAATCATAATAAGAACTTTGGCTGGAGGGAGCTCAGTTAGAAGATGCTGTGGCAGTGACTGTCTCTGTTTTCCAAGGCCTGCATGAAAGCATGAGTTTATTTGAGACATTGTCCTCTATTTAAATACTTTGAGCTCTTGAAGCATCAAACAGAAGCCTGATTGATGTTCTTGCTCTGTTACTGTTCACAGCATGAGTGCATGTTGGGAGATTTTACACAGCTAAAAATTTATGCTAAAAATGCTGTGAAGTACATATGTAGCAAGGAGATTGCATTACTATACATATGCATGCAGATCTATTATGAGAAGCCAAATTATTTGAGCAGAAAACAATTTAAATATGACATAAATGAATTCACTATTTAATACACTGACACCACTAGAGCTTGATTAGTTTTACTATTGGACAGGGATGTTGAATCCTGTCTGCAAAGGGGCCAATGTGGATGCAGGTTTTCATTCCAAACAAGCAGCCAGTCATTAAATCAATCATTAAATCAGTCAGTTTTAGTCTTAGAAACCCTGATCAAGCTTGCACCTGCTTTGATGCAATGGAAACTTGCAGCCAGACTGGCCATTGGTAGGTAAGACTGGACACCCCTGCCTTTGGAGGTGCTGTACAGTAGTGGTACTATAATTTGTAATTGGCTGATTTGTACAGGATAAAGTATCTGTGGAATTTCTCCAAATTTCATCAGGCAGGGTAGAATGAAAGGTCACAGCCTGGATGTGTTCAGATACTCAATAACAATAACAAGACACTGCATGACTCTATGTATTGTTAGGTTTTGTTATTTCATTAGTTCCATTATGGGAACTCTAACCAACTACAGAAGGCCATTGATTCCACAGTCAGACTTTTAAAACTACACACTGAAGTTTTGTATGAAAATCACAAATTTTGTTGGTAATCACTTAAATTACAGAACCTCCTAAGGAAAAAAATAAACCAGCTTCAATAAAGCTTTTATTAGAAACACCTACCGTACATTCTTTTGACACTTTTTAGGTTCACCTACACAGTTTTGGTGATGAGTGTTACAGGCACAACATTGTTATTGGGATTTTTATACATTAGTGTCATTGTTAAGTTGAGAATATCCAGCCAAGAATGGCTCGGTGGTCAGAGCAGTGGTCACCAACCCTCCTCCTGGAGATCTGCTTTCCTGCAGAGTTTAATTCTAGCTTACATCTAACATGCCCATCTCCCACTTACCAAACACTCATGCATTTGTTCCAGCCAATCAAGGATTTTTGAAGAAGTTAATTAGCTGGAGCAGGTAGCTTTCTAGAACCAGGGTTGGTGACCACTGGGTTAGAGGACTGCTTTTATGTCTGAACATCAAGATATGGGCTACAGTCTGTACACCAGGAAAGTGGAGCTATGAGGAAAGGGTTTCTAATAAAGTGGTCATTGAGTGTATAAAACTTGGATTATGTAGTTTTCATTTTGCATATTAAGTGGTGTATCAGGGTCATCTATAGACCTGAAGGGAACAGCAGTGAAGAGCAACTCTAACATGAAGACAAAAGTGTAAAGAATAGGTGCTCTATCTGGTTTAAGGTATGTTAGTTAGGTTTCATATATAATGATGTCAGAACAAAACCTTATATCTCCAAAAACTGTAAGTTTATAGAAGGAAAAAGCATCCTTAACTTTTCATGGAAGTTAAAGGATAAAAGCGTCTTGTAAGTCATTTAAAACAATTTCGATTAGTTCATTCATCGTGAAGTTTTGACACAATGTAAAGGCCAAATCCCTTTCAATAAACTGAAAACAGCAGTAACAGAGACGCTAGGTTATGCAAAAGTACAGAGCTCTGGTGGTGATATCCCATATAAATAACAATAATAATAATAATAATAATACTTAATAAGTCATGGTAATGAGATCCTAATGCATGGGCGCAACTTAGTAAGGCTGCAAATGTTCTGTGCTTTTTATCTTCTACTGTGGAAGGATAGACATTTTCTTTCACTCATAACCCTTTGACTTTTTCCCTACTTTATTTAAATTAATAGTCTACTGTCTAATCTGCCCAAAGATATCTCCTAAAAACTCAAGAACCTGTGCTTAATGGCTGTTTGACTGAAATTTGAACAAAAGGGTGGTCTGTGACTTTTGCACAGTGCTGTTTATGAGGCAGGTTGATATGTATATTTATGTCCTACGCTTTATACACAAAAGTGCCACAATGGTTCTTTGAAGCAGTGGCTTAGAACAGTTGTTGTCAAAGCTTGTTCTAAAGAACCACTGTGCTCGGCAGGGCAGTCGTTCTCCAAGATCAGCGCTAAGACCCAATGGCATCATTTTGGTCGCTTTTGGTCAATTAAATGAGCTTTCAATAGGAAAAATTCTCACACATGACTTGCTAACGTAAATTTGGTAACACATCACTGTAGGCCAATGTTCATAAGGCTACATGACGCATACATTAGCTCTTGATAACTAGGCTCGCATAAACCTGCATTGACATTTATAAACACTTATTCCAGTAGGCTTTGTTTGTCATGAAAGATGCATTTACCAGATTTGGTGACAGATTTTTCTGACATTAGGTCTCTTGGCCCAGAGTGTCACAGTGACATAATTATGATAATATGACATAACGTGCAAAGCCAGTCCTTATTTCACCAAATTATCGAGCACCACACTTGGTGGATGACCAACAGCTTGTTGGACATCCCATTCCAAAACCATGAACATTAATAGTCCCCTTTGTGGCTATAACTCTTCTGTGAAGGCTTTCTACAAAATGTTTTTGAAGCGTGTCTTTGGGAATCTGGGTCCATTTTGTTAAAGGAGCATTTGAGAGGTCAGGCTCAGGCGTTGAATGAGAAGGCCTAGCTTGCAATCAGCATTTCAATTAATCCCAAAGGTGTTCAGTGGGGTTGAGGTCAGAAGTCAATTATGCTGGAACAGGAAAGGCCTTCCCTAAACTGCTGACACAAAGTTGGAAGCATGTAATTGTCTAAAATATCTTTGTATACTGCAGTACTGACATTAAACTTCACTGGAACTAAGAAGCCCAAACCCCGAGAAACAGACCCAGCTCATTATCCCTCCTCCTCCAAACTTTACTGTTGACACTACGCCTGCTGATAGGTAGCGTTCTCCTGGCCTTGCGAATGCTTCAGAAGCATTTGCCTTGACATCAAGGCTAATAGAAGCAGCAGTTATGACAGATCCATATTAAAGGAGTCCTGGTAGATACACTATATTTCCAAAAGTATTTGTTCGTCTGCCTTTACACGCATATGAATTTGAGTGACATCCCAATCTTTAACCATAGAGTTTAATATGATGTTGGCCCACCCTTTGCAGCCATAACAGCTTCAAGTGTTCAGGGAAGGCTTTCCACAAGATTTAGGAGTGTGTTTATGGGAATTTTTGAGCGTTCTTCCAGAAGCGCATTTGTGAGGTCAGACACTGATGTTGGACGAGAAGGCCTGGCTCACAGTCTCCACTCTGATTCATCCCAAAGGTGTTCTATCAGGTTGAGGTCAGGACTCTGTGCAGGCCAGTCAAGTTCTTCCTCACCAAACTTGCTCATCCACGTCTTTATGGACCTTCCTTTGTGCACTGGTGTGCAGTCATGTTGGAACATGAAGGGGCTGTTCTCAAACTGTTCCCACAAAGTTGGGAAGGTGAAATTATCCAAAATCTCTTGGTTTGATGAAGCATTAAGAGTGCCTTTCACTGGAACTAAGGGACCAAGCCCAACTCCTGAAAAACAACCCCACACCATGATCCCCCCTCCACCAAACTTTACACTTGGTACAGTGCAGTCAGGCAGGTAACATTCTCTTGGCATTCGCCAAACCCCGACTCGTCCATCAGAATAGGAATGGTTCTTTCACTCATTCGCTTTAGAACCCAGGTCAGAATCAAAATTTGCAGGGAAAGCGTCAGTCGTACGCAGGTGGTGCGTAGACAGCAGGAAGCGGCAGCCTGAAATGCTTCTTCACTGTAGTGTAGAGCGAGAGAAAGAGCGAGAGGTGGAGAATTAATTTACAAATTACTCTAAATGATCAGATTAAGGTTAGCGTGCTGGTCACGCACCCATTTTCATTTGTGGATGGTTTAAGCGGCGGAGCAGCACTGTGTGTGCTGGTGTTGGTGTAATGAGGGGGGGTGCTGGATGTGGATTAGTGGTACAGCAGGTGATGGATGGTACGGGGATGTAGGTGATACTGTAGGTATGAACTGACACAGATGGATGTGGGGGGGGCGAGGGTTAAAGAGGAGGGTGTTATTTTAGTCTGGTTTAGTCTGATGGATGAGAAATCTACTTTCCATGCCCTCTCACGTGACTACTGCGATAGAGAGAGAGAGAGAGAGAGAGAGAGAGAGAGAGAGAGAGAGAGAATGAGAGAGAGACAGTGACACAGAGAGAAATCCTATTACACACAAACTGTGTCACTGCAGCTGTGCTGTACTCATCCCTCATCTGCTCTTTATTCTGTTTTTCATTCTCTTTTTTTCACTCGGTTCCTCACTTCCCTTTTTCCCCGTCTAACCGATGGACAGTGGCTCTGCTGGCCAGCGGCAGAAAACAAATTGTTTTCATACAAGAAGATTAGGCCCTGGCTTCGCATCCCCCATATGTCTGCGTGTCTGTGTGTATACAGTGCGAGTGTGTGATCCTCAAAGCTCGGCTCTTTTATCATCGTCACACACACATCCACCAGAACGCTTCTCAGAGCACGAGATCGATGACCCGCCCCCTTTTGATTAAGTTCAAGCTGCTTATTTAAAAACATCCTCCACTTTCTCTAACCAGACAGATCACTGACCTGTACGCTGCAGAAATCTTAAGCTCATCTTAAATCTAACGCGTCCAATATTTCTCATTTTGAGATTATAGTAAAACATTCTTAGATCACTAAAAACTTACTCTGGATTTTTTTTTTTACTTGTTTACTAAGGTGTTGCAAAGTCATTGTTATGGTTTCTTGGGTGGTTGCTAACGTGCTGCATAGCCTTTATTATGCTATCCCAGGTGGTTGCTAAGGTGTTGCACTTTCTCTAACCAGACAGATCACTGACCTGTACGCTGCAAAAAATGATGTCTTGGCAAAGTAGCTCATCTTAAATCTAATCAACACGTCCAATATTTCTCATTTTGCGATTATAGTAAAACGTTCTTAGATCACTAAACTTATTCTGGGTTTCTTTACTTGTTTTAAGTCATACATCTAGTGAAAGTGTTTCCTAACACATTAGTGTTTCAAGCTTTACATCATATTATAAATAATCGAAATGCTGTGGGTAATATTATTTAAACCAGTGTAAGAAACAGCCAGAAACCAATTAAAATATCGTATAATATTCTTGTAACAATTTCTTTATATGAAATATGAGTAATATTGAATAATTGACATCATTTTTTTCAGTGTAGGCTTAAATAGGCAGACAGTCAAACTGGCAGCAGAACCAGCGTGAAAGACAAAGACTATGAACAAATTTTAAGTTGGTTTGACAAAGTCAGATAATGACATGTGAAAGATCAAAGCAGTTGCAGATAATTACAGGTAGTTGCTATGATGCTGCTACATGGTTGCTATGGTATTCCAGCTTGTTGTTAGGGCTTTGCTTAGTGGTTGTTAGGCGGTTGTTAAGGTGTTGCTAAGCCATTATTATACTATCCCAGGTGGTTGCTGAGGTATTGCTACGCAATGGTTATGGTATCCAGTGGCTGTTAAAGGATTCATAGGCCATTGCTATAGTATCTCAGGTGGTTGCTAAGGTGTTGCTAGGCCATTGCTATGTTGCGCCAGGTGGTAGCTAAGGTAGCAAAAATCCACTACCACAATGGCATCATTCCAGAAATGATGGAAAAACAGCAGCCAAGTATGATTGAAAAGGTTTGATGAACACTTAGATTTCCAGGTGAGTCAATGTCACGTCCTTTTATCAGTGAGTGAGTATTTATAGTCGTGAAATTACACTAAGTGAAAAAAAAAATCACACCAGTGCTGCAGATATACCCTTAATCCTGAGAGGATAAACCCCACTGCCCTACTCCACTCAGCAGCCCTCTAATAACACATATCCACTCTTTCTACTCTTTCTGCCAGGTTACTGCATCATCTTCATAGATTAAAGGTGTTAAAAAGACAACAAGTCAGAAAGCCACTGTGATCTTATCCACTCAGAGAGTCTCTCTATGTCTTATGATATTATTTCCACTTTTTTAAACATTTTCATATTTTGCTTATCTGTTTATCAGCAGTGCCTTCCGCCCGAAGACTGCTGGAATAGGCTCCAGCAACCCCCGCGACCCTGACGGAGAAGCGGCTTAGAAAATGGATGGATGGATGGATGTTTATCAGCAGTATTTATTTACTCTGGTAACAAACCTTGTTAATAACTTTGACATTTACGTGTCTCAAAGTGGACCTTTTCCAATTTTCTGTCTAATTCAGTTGGTAAAATGTAAAAATTCATTCAGAGACATTCAGAGTGGTTGGAGTGAAGTGGGTCATTGCAGAGGAATGTTCGTTCACACAGCAGGAAAAAGTGGCCCAAATCTGATTTTCTCACCAAATCTGATGAATTTGCCTGCTCACCTTCTCTTTTAAATGTGATATGCATGTGACATCAGCTCCTAAACTGACCCTGCACAAAAGGACAGAGCGTCATGTTGCTTCACGAGGCTCATCCAGAAGTAAACAATCACAACCGCCAACGAACGCCGGTTGCTCCTGGAGGATCAGCTTCATCTTTGCCAGCGTCACAGGAGCCAGCATGAAGCTTCACTGACTGACAGCTGGGCTCATCACCCAGAATGTGTGCGAGCCTGTCATAAAAAGGGCTCGGTCACTTCTTTTGTTCATGTCGTTGGATTCTTTAAACTTTGTTTTCAGACTTTTAACTGTTCTTTGATGCTGCAGCCTCGTTTTTCCTACAGCCCCATTTGGCCGTTCCCTTCAAAATCTTTTCATTTACAATTGCAGCATTTAGCAGACGCTCTTACCCAGAGTGACTTACAAGAAGTGCTTTGTCTGTCTAGAGAAAGTATCTTTACTAGTTACCAATAGGTTAGAGAGAAAGACGGTCCTGAGCTCAGATACTGCTAGAAAGAAAAACTCACTGTTGATAGCCAGAGAAAAAGGAACAGAACTCTATGCAATACAATACAATACACTACAATACAATACGATACATTACAATACAATACAATACAATATACTACACTACAATACACTACTGTACAATACACTACAATACAATGCAATACAATACAATACACTACAATACACTACAATACACTACAATACAATACCCAGTGCAATACAATACAATACAATATATAAGTACAGCACGATATATTGCAATAAATATTTAATCAATACTTAAGGTGAGGGTGCAGGCAGGATGGAGTGGGTGGAGACGGGTGTCAGGGCTGATGTGTGACAGAAGTATAGCAGCAAGAGTGAAAGGGAAGGTTTACAAGACAGCAGAGCGTCCTGCTATGATGTATGGTTTGGAGACTGTGGCTCTGTCTAAAAGACAGGAGGCTGAGCTGGAGGTGGCGGAGATGAAGATGCTGAGATTATCGTTGGGAGTGACAAGGCTGGACAAGATTAGAAATGAGCAGATCAGAGGGACAGTGAAGGTGGAGCAGTTTGGAGATAAAGCCAGAGAGGCCAGGTTGAGATGGTTTGGACATGTGTTGAGGAGGAATAGTGGATATATTGGGCAAAGAATGTTGAAGGAGAAGAGGTAGACCTCAGAGAAGGTTTATGGATGTAGTGAAGGTGAACATGGAGATGGTTGGTGTGAAAGTAGAGGAGGCAGTGGATAGGGCATGATGGAGGCAGATGATCCGCTGTGGCGACCCCTAAAGGGAGCAGCCGAAAGAAGAAAGGGTTTTGGATGAGTCTCTTCTAATTTCTGTACAGCATCATCAGCCTAAATGTTTATGAGAGCTCATCAGCACAAAATGATGGCGAATGTGGAGTTGGATTGATGTAAAAGTGGTACTAATTCATATCTGGCTGTTCAGAGTCGCATTGCTACATATTGGATATGGATCGGATTTCAGTACCACAAATGAAAGCGTCTTAAACCGGAATTGAAAACGTCAGATTCGGTGTGTTTTACTGTTCACACTGACACACAGACACAAAGAAAAGGATCAGATTTGAGCTGCTTTTACCTGCTGTGTAAACGAAGCCAGACAGACTCAGGCTACCTTCAGATTACAAGCCTCAAATCTGATCTCTCTGACTCGATGGTTCAAGTTTCAAGTCATTTGCACAACATGTCAGGACATTCATGCATTGAAATGCTTGTGGTGACGCTCAGCTAGTCACTCTGTAGAAAGTAAACAAAGTAAAAATAAAAATACAAGAAAATTCTGAAACTGAAATATATTAAATACACACAAAATATAGAGACAGGAGCGATCCATGTAAGGGAAAAAATCACTAGTTTAGGCAAGTGACTCAAATCTGTCATTAATGTGATGAACCGGCATCCTGAAATGACCCTCATGAGCTCATCGTACTCAATAACGTCATGTGACTGAATCACTGCATCATCATCATCAAACAAACTAACAAGCAGAACGAGCTTCTCTGAGAAGATCATTAACTCTGATCAGCTCTCAGCTTCATTATTAGAGCCAGACGGAGGAGAAAAAGGTGAGATGAACTGTTTTTCCACCGTTTACAGGCTTCAACTTCTGTTTGGCGCTGCTGCCATGGTAACGCTGAATGATGGCGCATGCACAGTGGGAAAAAAGCCCTTGAATTCCGATCTGAGCTTCACGTTAAGGTCACACGGCCACCAACCGGATATGTATGGACCACTTATGAAAGTGGCTCAGGTCGGATTTGAAAAGCCCTGAAAAGTTTCGATCTGAGTCACATTAGGGGAAAAAATCTGATTGTGCCACTTCAACCTGGTAATGTGACCGTAGCCTAAGATTTCTTTACAGTGGTGGTGATAGGAACTGGCGGTTGCCAGGTCTCACACACACATTTGAGTTTAACACATTGAGGAAAAAAATGATACCGTTTAAAATGTGCTATTTAGCTCAAGCCACGTTGTGTTATGTTAAAGATTTCCCTAATTTGTTCAGAAGTGTGTTGGTGTAGAGGGTGTGTTAACTTATTCTCACTTAGAAAGTCACCAAAACATTTGACCAGGAGTGCCCAAACATCTTTGTACTACTGCAGACTGTTGGAAATTAAGGTTCTGTGCAGGTACTTTTGTCGTTCATCAAGGTAGAAACAGTAAATGATCCCTCAAAGGTCCAGCAGTGGGTTTAAGGTCTGATTGTGAACCTTAAATCAGTTTGTCCAGGTGAAAAGTTTGTATTTGTACCTTTTCATAACCAAATGTTTTAAACAGAACAGTAGAATAAAAGCCTGGAGGCGAGGCGGGGGGTGTGGAGGCAGTACAGCTTAGAACAGATCATTTCAGTGGATTATGGTTCACTTATGTTCCCTGACTAAAGGTACTGAGATGAACCCTTGAGGGTCCCACCCCAATGGCAAGAGGGGTCCTGCCCCAGTGATGGTTCCTTATCTTTGTTTCTGAGAGTGTAGGTGGCTGCACACAACGATTTGCCTAGATCTCTCTGTAAGTGATGTCATACAGATCGCAGTACTGACGCACAGTGTTTGTAAATGGTGATGAGATATCAGCAGCTGGGTTTAAGCAATTGATCAATGTTTTAATGCATCCTCTTTACACAAGTTTATTTCAATAAATAAAACCTTCAGTAAATATCGCAGTTTATCTTAACGTTGTGCTGTTTCTCTCTGTCAGGAGGCAGCAGCATCACTGCAGCCTGACTGAAAGTCTTTTATCTGACACCCTAAAGGTTTGAGCCAGCAGTGTGCTGCGTACTTCAAACAACAAAACACGTGGACAAAGTCACACTATAGTCGTATGCAAAAGTTTTGGCACCCTTGGTCAGATGACATTTTGATTTTCCAGCTGTTTCTCTCTCTCTCTCTCTCTCTCTCTCTCTAGGTCTCTCTCTCTCTCTCTCTCTAGGTCTCTCTCTCTCTCTCTCTGTGTGTTCTCTGTCCCCTCTTTTTTGAATTAAGAGTTCACTCTCCAGGCATTCAGTCCGTTCGTATTGGGAAAAGCGAACATCAAATGAGGCCTGTGCAGGAATCCTGGCACATTATATTTACTTGATCGGCAATGTGTTAAACTCGGAGAGCGAGTGCAGGAGCGCTCACTTACTTTTTTACTTAGAATCAGAGTAAAATGATTGAGTAGAATCAATGAAACCTGTTAGTCGTTGGTCCAAGCCGGGTTCAAACTTTTCCCTACGACTCTAACCACCTCCAACCAGCCTGCGAGTGCTGCACTTGATTTCAGTGAAGTTTTAAAGTGATTTTTGGGTATGTTTTTAGTTGTTGTTTCGTTTTCATTAGTCTGTTCTTATTCATTTTAACATTGCCAAGCTTTTGTTTTACATATTTTATTTCTTCATTTATTTCATAATTTCGATTTATGCTAATATGATCTTATTAATTAAGTTACTGTATTGTTGTAATTTTAATGGTTTACTGGTTTAATTTGATTATTTACTACTATGTTTATTATTACTCTTCAGCATTTGTTACACTTTTACTATTTATCTTCTCCCTCCCTGATCTCTGTATTAGCTGTAGTAACTGATCGTCTCCCTCAGTTACTGCAAGTTTAAATGAAGCTCTGTTGATTGATTGGCTGTTTGACTGTATACAGTACTTTTTTCTGACAGTGCAGTTCATATTATGCACCACTGTATGTGGTTTTTCTGTGTGTGTGTGAGTGTGTGTGTGTGTGCATGGCGGGGGGGGGGGGGGGGGGGGGGGTTAATCCTCTCATATAATGAATGAAGCATTAAATAGAGCATGCACAAATCTGAACAGTATAGCAGTAAAGCGCCCGAGTCACATGATCAGGTTGAAATAAAATCCTGTAAATAAAAACACAAGGCCAAAGAAAGACTAAAAAACTTTACAATGGCGCCATCAGCTGGCTGGAATGAAAGATGCAAAATGGACAAGGAAAGTTGTGGCCCCCAGGAGTCGCGTCACTGGTGTTACTGCAGAACCAAAAAATCTCTTACTTTGAAATAAAAGTCACACCGAAGACGTCACTCAACTTCCTTTTACCTGTTTTCTGAGGATCTATGAAGAAAAGCTTGTGGTGAGGCCGCTGTGTCTTTCAGTTATCAGAGATTTTCTCATTTAGCTCATGATTTCATATGAAGCCTTTAGCTGAAGTCACTGGTGTGTCTTACTTTGTTCTGAGGTAATTGTGAAAAAATGAAAAACAAATGGATTAAATTACATATTTTAGTGGATTTCCCATCACTGCCAACATGTGGTTTGATGCTCTGTAGAGTCTTTTTTCATTAAAAATGTCTCTGGTGTTACCTTTATTATGTGTATCACCAATGACGAACAGTAACACCAGTGACTCCTATGAATAGATGAAAAAATGGACATTTCTGTAGAATGACCCATATATATATATATATATATATATATATATATATATATATATATATATGGAAAAATGGAAAGGAAAAAATACAGCGTTTTCAGTTGTCTGAGATCTTTCCTGAGAAAACAGGCCTTAGACATCAGCCAAAACACACTGTGCCATCTGAACAGACAGTATGTATGATGTGGATTAGGGATAATGAGGATTCTCCAATTCTGCAGAAGCGGGCTAGGACTGATGGCAGGCAGAGTTCAAGCTGGGATTACGGCAGCTGGTGTACAAAACAAATACTGAGACACACTAAGACTTTCAGTAAACATGAGAGAAGAATGATGGAGTCTATTCTGCCAAATATCGATCCATCCATCCATTTTCTAAGCCGCTTCTCCGTCAGGGTCACGGGGGGGTGCTGGAGCCTATCCCAGCAGTCTTTGGGCGGAAGGCAGTATACACCCTGGACAGATCGCCAGTCCATCGCAGGGCTCTGCCAAATATAATTTGAAAAAACACTAAAATTGTAGTAAATGATTAAATGAATAAAACCGTACAAACCTATTAAAACCAACTCACATTCTGAAATGTCTATAACTCAGAAAGACAGTACAAGTTACAGATATGATGTTGTGGACTCCTCTGTCGGTGGTGCTGAAAGAGTAACTTTATGCCCAGAGTTCAACAGGAGTAGGTTTCTGTCCACAGTAGTGAAGGGGCAGGTTACTGTCCACAGTAGTGAAGGGGCAGGTTACTGTCCACAGTAGTGAAGGGGCAGGTTACTGTCCACAGTTTGGAAGGGGCAAGTTTCTGTTCACAGTTTGGAAGGGGCAGATTACTGTCCACAGTTTGGAAGGGCAGGTTCCTGTCCACAGTAGCGAAGGGGCAGGTTTCTGTCCACAGTAGCGAAGGGGCAGGTTACTGTCCACAGTTTGGAAGGGGCAGGTTTCTGTTCACAGTAGTGAAGGAGCAGGTTACTGTGCACAGTTTGGAAGGGGCAAGTTTCTGTCCACAGTAGTGAAGGGGCATGTTACTGTCCACAGTTTGGAAGGGGCAGGTTTCTCTCCACCATAGCGAAGGCGCATGTCACTGTCCACAGTTTGGAGGGGATGGGTTTCTGTCCACAGTTTGGAAGGGGCAGGTTTCTGTTCACAGTAGTGAAGGGGCAGGTTACTGTCCACAGTAGTGAAGGGGCAGCTTTCTGTCCACAGTAGCGAAGGAGCAGGTAACTGTCCACAGTAGTGAAGGGGCAGGTAACTGTCCACAGTAGTGAAGGGGCAGGTTACTGTCCACAGTTTGGAAGCGGCAGGTTTCTGTTCACAGTAGTGAAGGGGCAGCTTTCTGTCCACAGTAGCGAAGGGGCAGGTTTCTGTTCACAGTATTGAAGGGGCAGGTTCCTGTCCACAGTAGTGAAGGGGCAGGTTTCTGTCCACAGTAGTGAAGGGGAAGGTTACTGTCCACAGTAGCGAAGGGGCAGGTTTCTGTCCTCAGTACTGAAGGGGCAGGTTACTGTCCACAGTTTGGAAGGGGGAGGTTTCTGTTCACAGTAGTGAAGGGGCAGATTACTGTCCACAGTTTGGAAGGGCAGGTTCCTGTCCACAGTAGCGATGGGGCAGGTTTCTGTCCACAGTAGTGAAGGGGCAGGTTACTGTCCACAGTTTGGAAGGGGGAGGTTTCTGTTCACAGTAGTGAAGGAGCAGGTTACTGTCCTAGGTTTGGAAGGGGCAGGTTTCTCTCCACAATAGCGAAGGCGCATGTCACTGTCCACAGTTTGGAGGGGATGGGTTCCTGTCCACAGTTTGGAAGGGGCAGGTTTCTGTCCACAGTAGTGAAGGGGCAGGTTATTGTCCAGAGTTTGGAAGGGGCAGGTTTCTGTTCACAGTAGTGAAAGGGCAGGTTACTGTCCACAGTTTGGAAGGGGCAGGTTACTTTTCACAGTTTGGAAGGGGCAGGTGTCTGCTCACAGTAGTGAAGGGGCAGCTTTCTGTCCACAGTTTGGAAGGGGCAGGTTTCTGTCCACAGTAGCGAAGGGGCAGGTTTCTGTCCACAGTACTGAAGGGGCAGGTTACTGTCCACAGTTTGGAAGGGGGAGGTTTCTGTTCACAGTAGTGAAGGAGCAGGTTACTGTCCACAGTTTGGAAGGGGCAAGTTTCTGTCCACAGTAGTGAAGGGGCAGGTTACTGTCCACAGTTTGGAAGGGGGAGGTTTCTGTTCACAGTAGTGAAGGGGCAGGTTACTGTCCACAGTTTGGAAGGGGAAGGTTTTTGTCCACAGTAGTGAAGGGCAGGTTTCTCTCTACAGTAGTAAAGGGGCAAGTTACTGTCCACAGTAGCGAAGGGGCAGGTTTCTGTCCACAGTAGTGAAGGGGCAGGTTATTGTCCAGAGTTTGGAAGGGGCAGGTTTCTTTTCACAGTACTGAAGGGGCAGGTTACGGTCCACAGTTTGGAATGGGCAGGTTACTTTTCACAGTTTGGAAGGGGCAGGTTTCAGTTCACAGTAGTGAAAGGGCAGGTTACTGTCCACAGTTTGGAAGGGGCAGGTTACTTTTCATATTTTGGAAGGGGCAGGTGTCTGTTCACAGTAGTGAAGGGGCAGGTTACTGTCCACAGTTTGGAAGGGGAAGGTTTTTGTCCATAGTAGTGAAGGGCAGGTTACTGTCCACAGTAGTGAAGGGGCAAGTTTCTGTCCACAGTAGCGAAGGGGCAGGTTTCTGTCCACAGTAGTGAAGGGGCAGGTTATTGTCCAGAGTTTGGAAGGGGCAGGTTTCTTTTCACAGTACTGAAGGGGCAGGTTACTGTCCACAGTTTGGAATGGGCAGGTTACTTTTCACAGTTTGGCAGGGGCAGGTTTCAGTTCACAGTAGTGAAAGGGCAGGTTACTGTCCACAGTTTGGAAGGGGCAGGTTTCTGCTCACAGTAGTGAAGGGACAGGTTACTGTCCACAGTTTGGAAGGCGCAGGTTTCTGTTCACAGTAGTGAAGGGGCAGGTTACTGTCCACAGTAGTGAAGGGGCAGCTTTCTGTCCACAGTAGCGAAGGGGCAGGTTTCTGTCCACAGTAGTGAAGGGGCAGGTTATTGTCCAGAGTTTGGAAGGGGCAGGTTTCTTTTCACAGTACTGAAGGGGCAGGTTACGGTCCACAGTTTGGAATGGGCAGGTTACTTTTCACAGTTTGGAAGGGGCAGGTTTCAGTTCACAGTAGTGAAAGGGCAGGTTACTGTCCACAGTTTGGAAGGGGCAGGTTACTTTTCATATTTTGGAAGGGGCAGGTGTCTGTTCACAGTAGTGAAGGGGCAGGTTACTGTCCACAGTTTGGAAGGGGAAGGTTTTTGTCCATAGTAGTGAAGGGCAGGTTACTGTCCACAGTAGTGAAGGGGCAAGTTTCTGTCCACAGTAGCGAAGGGGCAGGTTTCTGTCCACAGTAGTGAAGGGGCAGGTTATTGTCCAGAGTTTGGAAGGGGCAGGTTTCTTTTCACAGTACTGAAGGGGCAGGTTACTGTCCACAGTTTGGAATGGGCAGGTTACTTTTCACAGTTTGGCAGGGGCAGGTTTCAGTTCACAGTAGTGAAAGGGCAGGTTACTGTCCACAGTTTGGAAGGGGCAGGTTTCTGCTCACAGTAGTGAAGGGACAGGTTACTGTCCACAGTTTGGAAGGCGCAGGTTTCTGTTCACAGTAGTGAAGGGGCAGGTTACTGTCCACAGTAGTGAAGGGGCAGCTTTCTGTCCACAGTAGCGAAGGGGCAGGTAACTGTCCACAGTAGTGAAGGGGCATGTAACTGTCCACAGTAGTGAAGGGGCAGGTTACTGTCCACAGTTTGGAAGCGGCAGGTTTCTGTTCACAGTAGTGAAGGGGCAGATTACTTTCCACAGTTTGGAAGGGGCAGGTTTCTGTCCAGAGTAGCAAAGGGGCAGCTTTGTGTCCACAGTAGCGAAGGGGCAGGTTTCTGTTCACAGTAGTGAAGGGGCAGGTTACTGTCCACAGTAGTGAAGGGGCAGGTTACTGTCCACAGTAGCGAAGGGGCAGGTTTCTGTCCACAGTAGTGAAGGGGCAGGTTACTGTCGACAGTTTGGAAGGGGGAGGTTTCTGTTCTCAGTAGTGAAGGAGCAGGTTACTGTCCACAGTTTGGAAGGGGCAGGTTTCTGTCCACAGTAGTGAAGGGGAAGGTTACTGTCCACAGTAGCGAAGGGGCAGGTTTCTGTCCACAGTACTGAAGGGGCAGGTTACTGTCCACAGTTTGGAAGGGGGAGGTTTCTGTTCACAGTAGTGAAGGGGCAGATTACTGTCCACAGTTTGGAAGGGCAGGTTCCTGTCCACAGTAGCGATGGGGCAGGTTTCTGTCCACAGTAGTGAAGGGGCAGGTTACTGTCCACAGTTTGGAAGGGGGAGGTTTCTGTTCACAGTAGTGAAGGAGCAGGTTACTGTCCACAGTTTGGAAGGGGCAGGTTTCTCTCCACAATAGCAAAGGCGCATGTCACTGTCCACAGTTTGGAAGGGGCAGGTTTCTGTTCACAGTAGTGAAGGGCAGGTTTCTGTCCACAGTAGTGAAGTGGCATTTCACTGTCCACAGTTTGGAAGGGGCAGGTTTCTGTCCACAGTAGCGAAGGGGCAGCTTACTGTGTACAGTTTGGAAGGGGCAGGTTTCTGTTCACAGTAGTGTAGGGGCAGGTTTCTGTCTACAGTAGTGAAAGGGCAGGTTACTGTCCACAGTTTGGAAGGGGCAGGTAACTGTTCACAGTTTGGAAGGGGCAGGTTTCTGTCCACAGTAGTGAAGGGGCAGGTTTCTGTCCACAGTAGTTAAGGGGCATTTCACTGTCCACAGTTTGGAAGGGGCATGTTTCTGTCCACATTAGCGAAGGGTCAGATTACTGTCCACAGTTTGGAAGGGGTGGGTTTCTGTCCACAGTAGTGAAGGGGCAGGTTACTGTCCACAGTTTGGAAGCGGTGGGTTTCTGTGCACAGTAGTGAAGGGGCAGGTTACTGTCCACTGTTTGGAAGGGGCAGGTTTCTGTTCACAGTAGTGAAGGGGCAGGTTACTCTCCACAGTTTGGAAGGGGAAGGTTTTTGTACACAGTAGTGAAGGGAAGGTTTCTGTCTACAGTAGTGCAGGGGCAGGTTACTGTCTGTATGACTTTAATGTTTTTCATTGCAAATTAAACGTATCAGGAAACCGGTTGGGCTGATTATAAAGCAAATAAATAAATTTGTCTCCAAATTATTGATGTTCATCTTAACTCTCTCTCTGTGCCATTTCGTTGGTTAATAGTCTTTGGCAGGACTGTGGTCTGTACTGCTGTGACCAGCAGTCTGTGTGCCAGCCTTCAGGGTTAAAGGGTGAATTAGCCATTCATCATTAACTCCAGTGTTTAAGATCATTTATTGTTAAACTGTCTTGAATGATCAGCAGAGCTTTATTTTACTGCAAAGGAGGATTATTTTATTTTTACCTACAAAGTAAATTCTGCTGTTGAGCCATAACAGGACAATAAAAGAGCCCCTGGAGCCAGAAGTTGCCAAACCCTGATTTGACCTCACTAATGCTCTTGTGGCTGAATCCAATCAAATCCTCACAGTAATGTTCCAGCATCTAGTGTAAAGGATTCCCAGAAGAATAGAGGCTGTTACTGCACCAATAGATGAACAAACTTCCAATAAATTACCCTTCATTTCAGAAGAAACACTGGATAAACGAATATCTATGGACTTTTAAGCCTTATGTGCCCATAAGGACGTTTGATTTGACTCACCAGTAAAATTCCCGTTGGCTTCCATGGAGCATGATCCAAGAAAATATTGTACACATTGGTTGTTGGAAAATAATTTACCGTTTAATCAAATACATTTGACTGACTAAACCTTCAACGAGTTTCTTTTTTTTCCACCGCGTTGGTCTGTTCTGTGGTCTGTTCTGCTCTGTGACTGACCACACCTCTGACCATTTTGTTTATTTAAGACCAAAAGCAAAACAAGAAGAACAGAGCCTCACAATCTTCAGTTCCTATGCTGATAGATGCTGTCTACAGGCTGAATAGGTAGATGTACACAAGCACACTGGTTTTCATGACATTACAAAAGCAATGATTTGCAAACTGGCTGTATTTACAGCTTAATTTCCACTTTTGTTTATGAGATCTGCAAAGAACCCTCATGAACCTTTTAAAGAAATCTACAGTGGTGGTGACAGGAGCCAGGACTACAACACAAATACAGCCATCTGAAGCAAACAGTGAACCTACATCTTCTCTGTTCTTTAGTACAGATAATGTTTCTAAATAGAACCATGAACACTCAGTTCTTCAGATTGATGGAGGATGAGCTATGCAGTGTCAAGCTTGTTATGATGGAAAAACCCTTTTTAAAATGGTTCTGTATAGAACCCTCCACAGCACATTCTCCATCAGTCTGAAGAACCTTTTCATCATCAAATTTTATTCTTGCAGGGTTCTTTGAGTGTTCATGATTCTATTTAGAACCAGTTTCTTTACTAAAGAAGAACCAACTTGATGAACCATAATTTTTAAGTATGTAGAACCTAACAAACTTCAGGTCCTATGCTGATAGTAGCTGTACAAAGATGTTCCACCACAGTTCTGAGCTGCTACTATTGCATTTCTATTCAAGTATTATTATTATTATTATTATTTATTCATTTATTTTTATTTTATTGTTATTTCATCCACATGCCTCTGTATGTCCTCTAAACATTTGGAACACCTGCTTTCCACTCTTAAAAATTGTGCTTCTTTAAGGGTTTTTCAGTTAAGACAATGGTTCCATAGAACCATCTACAACACATTCCCCATCAGTCTGAAGAACCCTTTCACGATGTAAGGAACACTTTAATAATGTAAAGGGAGCTTTATGGGTTCATGATTCTATATATAACCATTTTCTTTACTAAAGAACCTTTGAAGAACCATCTTTTTAAGTGTATAAAGCCTAACAAAGTTTGGTTCCTGTGCTGATAGACACTGGATGTACCAAGACGTTCCACCTCAGTTGGAGACGTTTTTCAGGACTTAAGGTTAGTTCTAAGCTGCTCCTGTTGTATTTCCACCCAAGTAGTTTTTATTATTATTATTATTATCTTTATTATTATTATTATTTGCTCCTCCACGTGCCTTTGTGTGTTGTTCTATACTCTAAACATTAGGAACGCCTGCCTTGCACTCCTAAAAAATGGTGGTTCTTCCAAGGTTCTTTAGTAAAGACAATGGTTCTATATATGAAGGGTTCTGCTATTGTCACGCTTGTAATAGTACAGTGACTCTGTTTTGTGCTACATCAAAAATATACAACACATTCTCCATCAATCTGAAGAACAACTGCACCATGCAGAGAACGGTTTCTTTGGTTCTTTGAGTATTCACGGTTCCATATAGAACCGCTGTCTTTATTAAAGAACCCTTGAAGAGCCGTCTTTTTTGTCAGCGTGCTATTGGCTAGTGGCTCGCTCTCCCAAGCCAACCACCGCTCTAGAAACCGAACTTAGTAGCCAATCGTAGCGCGGGTGGGTGGGGTTTGTTGGAATACGGGTGGGTGCTTTCCGGAATACGGGTGGGAAAAATAATAGCCGGTCTCAGCTCCGGATTTTACCGCAATGCATCAGACGTAGTCTCTCAATCTCTCTCTCTCTCTCTCTCTCTCTCTCTCTCTCTCTCTCTCTCTCTGGGCTCATTCGGCTGGACTTTACTGGGCACAGGATGGCTTTGCAGCTGGTGAACAGATAACCTGCTTTCTTTCTTTCTTTCTTCTCGTAGCAGCACCTGCGTGACTGAGACTGACTGCACTGTCCCCGCCAACACGCAGCGGACTTTACTCGCTCCTTCTGTTTCATCTTTCCTTTCAGAGGACAAAAAGAGGAGAGGAAAGGGCAGAGAGGACAGGAGCGCGTGAGCTTACTGCCCCCCCCCCCAAAACATAGCGCCTCGTGCGATGCGCTAAACGCGCAGCAGAGGAATCGTTTGCATGTAAACAGAGTTATGCTAATTGACCGCCGTTCGACTTTGCGCACATTTGTCGAGTTCATGCTGCAAAGCTGCATGCAGGCCTTGCAGGTGCACCAAACGCATGTGACGCCACGTTAACACGCTTCTCATCTGTTTTTGTTTTCTGTCTTCTTTCTTTTTGCATAGGAATTGGTCTTTTTAAGGAGCTGGTTGGTCCTCCTTCACTTCTAACAAGAATATGACGTCTAAGATCTCAGGACTGTCCGTCTCAGGTTAAAGTAGTTCATTGATCGCCTGCTTGCAGTCCAGCTGCCAGAGGCTTCCTCTGCAGGGCTCATGGGGGTTTGTTTCTGAGGCGAAAAGGAGCAATAAAGAGTTGGGAAAAGTGCACTTGTGCACTTTTGCTATGCACCTAGAGCCAAAGAATCGAGGAAGGAGCTGCAGTGCAGCTCAGCTGCTGTGTGCTTGGCACGTTTTAGTCTTCCACTAAGCTGCCCGGGGCCTTGAAGCACTACTTCAGACGACGCACTGTAACCTAAAGCCGCACCGTCGCTGATTCAGAGGCCTAGAGCCTGACAGAAGTCTTCCGCAGATCCTTACGTAGCAGCGAGAGTGGTGAAAGTCCCACTAGATTAACAGACCGAGGGCTCAGGAGGCCTCAGTTGTTCCAGAGATAGACTAGACTGGTGGACCCGAGACAGAGAAGACATCTCTTCTGTCTGCTTGCTGCTAAAGCCACAGTGCTGCTGACCCTGTGGAGACTCAGAGGTGGTCTTGCCTAGTCGTACACACAAGAAAAACGAGTGAAGTCATCAGCAGCCAGAGGCCAATCCGTTCTTCCCGCAGCCAGGATGGAACGCACGGCGCATCACTTCCTGTCTGCCAGGTGCTTCTTGTTCCTGTGTGCGCTCTGTGCTCTGTGTGGTGAGTCGGCATTTTCTCGCAGCAGCACTTACTGCATGTGACGGGACGTTCCGCGACACTCTAACCTTGACCCACCTTGATCTTGTCCTCCATTTTTTTCCTTGGATTTTATTTGCCCTGATTTATGTGGTTTAAAGGGCAGTCATCATTCATTTTTACATGAGCTCTCATTTTTAAACAGGCTGTTTTGGTTACTGTGCCTTTAAGACTGATGTGCGTGAATGGGCCCTGTTCTGACCGGCCGCCCTGTGTAGTGCTTCACTCAAAGAGCAGCTCAGGATGAAACACTCTGTATAATTTCAGTGTGAATGGGTGGGGCTAAACTGCCGTGGACCATTTCACCGAGTCAGTTCAAACTGCTGTCCCACCTTAAGAAACAAAAGTATTGGAAAAAAACAGTTATGTGTTCAGACCTTAATCATTCCCAGGAATGCTGTTAAGATCTAATTAAACCCGAGGAATTATTGGCTTAGTATTACCACAGCTGTCCGGAGAAAACCTCGTATCTCCAAAATAGCAACTTCACAGGAGGAGGAAAAAACCTACTGTACTTTTAATGCAAATCAATGGAACCAGAATGTTTTCCAAGTCATTTTGGGTCGTTTCTTTTGGGCCATTCATCATGAAATTTACACACAATGTAAAGAGATGTAAAGGTTTTTTTTTCCAATTATGTCCAAAAGTGAAAAATGAAGAAAAACTCACAAAAATGGAGATACGATGTTTTCTTCCGACAACCGTGATATGCAAAATCATCATTCATAGGCTATGTTCTGTTGGGAGGGGTCTGTCCTAAACCCTAACCCCTAAACTTGCACTTCTAATCATGCTTCATTTTTTTTTTTGCATCTTTTCAAAAATCTTTTCATTTTTTAAAGTGCAGCTAAAAGTTTTAGATAAGGTTTATCATGAGAAAAAAAATTTCTCATGATAAATCGTTTTCATGAGTTTAGTCGGTGGGCGGAGCTATATTGTAGCCATGGCCTTATGTTTTAGAGACTGCATCCCAGCCCTCATGGCCAAATGGTGAGCAGTTAGATGCCGTTGTCTTGAAGTTGTAGTCCAAAGTCTGAAAATCAGTGTGGAACATTAAACATTGTCACCACTGAAACACATTTTATTGCAATTCAGTAAACATTTCTGCGTTTTAAAGCTTGTTTGTTAGTCATGTACTGGCTGGACTTCAGCTTAAAATGAGCTATAATAATAATCATCTATAAGTCATGTCATTACTGAAACATTCGATATATGAAATATGATTGTTCTGGAAGTGACCAAATGGAATGTCCAATCATTTGTTTTAATGAAATAAACATAATTTGAGTCACTCAACGCAGTAGGATTTTAGTCTAATTCCAAGTCTGTTAACCCTTTAAAATCCCAGGTTTATTATACTAAGATGCACACCGATCAGGCAAAACATTATGACCACCTCCTTGTTTCTGCGCTCATTGTCCATTTGATTCTTCAGAAAGCCCTACAGACAAAGTGCCAGACACTAGAGTTTCTACACCTTAATTACATGTAAATTAATCCATGTTAACTTGCACAACCTACATGGAAAAGTGCTGACCCGCCTCTGCATAAATAATGGTCATGCAGTAATGAAATGTACTGGAAGTGGCTAAATACATTGCCTCTCAAAAGCATTCAATATGCTTAAAAGTCATCTGATTTGTTTGCATTATGAATGACACTTTGATATTTTATGCTGTGCTAGCTTTTATTTCAAATCCCTGACCCTCAAAATAAATTCATTTAAAGTGATATTGGTTTTCTAAAGAAAATATTTTGGGCCAAAAACTACTACCTGAAAAATGCTATTCGCAGAAGTATTAAATCCCTGTTCTCCAGGTTTACACAGATGAAAGGAATGGCCTAATGAGGACACGGTCAGCTTACAAGTGGCCTCTACCTGTGAATCATTAAAAAAATTCTGCTTTTCTCAAAAAAAGACCAACTCAATTCAAATGTCACTGCTCAGACGGTGAATCTGAAGGAGAGATGTGAAAATGAGATGATAGAGCACTCTAAGGTAATCAGAGAAGAACTTGTGTAGGACAGGATTACAAAATAATATCCAAGTGTTTGGATATTCCAGTGAGTAGTTATGATGAAGTGGAAGCTGCATCATACCACTCGGGCACTGCCTAGACAAGGCCATCCATCAGAACTCAGATTCAGAGCAAGAAGGGGACTTGTGAAGCCACAGAGAGGCCACAGTCACTTTTTTCAGCTGGTGAGACAGGAGTGAAGGTGCACTAGTCAACATTATCAAGAGCTCTGCACACAACTGGCCTGTATGGGAGGGTGACTAGAAAAAAGCCACTACTAAAGAAAAGCCTCCTCAAAGCATTTCTGCATAGAGCTAAAATGTGGAATAAGGTTTTGTTGTCAGATGAGACGAAAACTCAAAATTCAAAACGTAGTATGGCACAATGGTCATTGTTTAATAAACAGCATCCCAACAGTGAAGCATGGTGGTGGCAGTGTCATGTTGGGGAGAAGCTTTTCCTGAACTGATGAGTGTGGTGCAGAATACAGGAACATACTGCTGAAAAACAAAAGCTTGAGTAGAAGTTCTTTCAGCAGGACAGTGACCCCAAAGCTACACAATTTGGCCGTATTCACAATTCACGGCCAAAGTTTCTATTCTTTAGAATAAGGTGCTTGTTTGTATTTACTGACATATCTGATGATTTACAGTTGTGATTTTTATAAAAATCATAAAAACCTAGTGCTTTGAAAAGAAAAGGTCTATTTTATTACCAGTAATGAGCACATTATGCATATAGACTATATATATGTGTGTAATATATGGTATCTCACAAAAGTGAGTACACCCCTCACATTTCTGCAAATATTTTATTATATCTTTTCATAAGACGACACTACAGAAATGAAACTTGGATATAACTTAAAGTAGTCAGTGTACAGCTTGTATAGCAGTGCAGATTTACTGTCCTCTGAAAAGACCTCAACACACAGTTATTAATGTCTAAATAGCTGGCAACACAAGTGAGTCCACCTCACAGTGAACAGGTCCAAATTGTGCCCGATTGTGTCGTTGTCCCTCCCTGGTGTCATTTGACTTGTAAGAGTTACAAGGTTCCAGGTGTGAATGGGGAGCAGGGCTGTTAAATTTGGTGTTTTGGGTACAATTCACTCATACTGGCCACTGGATGTTCATCATGGCACCTCATGGCAAAGAACTCTCCGAGGACGTGAGAAATAGAATTGCTCTCCATAAAAATGGCCTATAAGAAGATTGCTAACACCCTGAGAATGAGCTATAGCACAGTGGCCAAGGTCATACAGCGGTTTTCCAGGACAGGTTCCACTCGGAACAGACCTCACCAGGGTTGATAAACTTGTGTGGCTCAGATGGTGTCCAGCATGTGTGGTGGTGTCCTGGTGAGGAGTACCAAGACAACCGTCTCTTGCCTACAGTCAAGCATGGTGGTGGTAGTATCATGGTCTTGAGCTGCATGAGTGCTGCTGGCACTGGGGAGCTGCGGTTTATTGAGGGAAACATGAATTCCAACATGTACTGTGACGTTCTGAAGCAGAGCATGATCCCCTCCCTTTTGGAATACTGCACCGCATGGCAGTTTTCCAACATGATAACGACCACAAACACACCTCCAAGATGACAACTGCCTTGCTGAAGGTAAAGGTGATGGACTGACCAAGTATGTCTCCAGACCTAAATCCAATTGAGCACCTGTGGGGCATCCTCAAGCGGAAGGAGGAGGAGCGCAAGGTGTCTAACATCCACCAGCTCCGTGATGTCGTCGTGGAGGAGTGGAAGAGGATTCCAGTAGCAGCCTGTGCAGCTCTGGAGAATTCCATGCCCAAGAGGGTTCAGGCAGTGCTAGATAATAATGGTGGTCACACAAAATATTGAACTTTGAGCACAATTTGGACACGTTCACTGTGAGGTGGACTCCAGCTATTTACACATTAATAGCTGTGTGTTGAGTTCTTTTCAGAGGACAGTAAATCTGCACTGCTATACAAGCTGCACACTGACTACTTTAAGTTATATCCCAGTTCCAAGTTCAAGTGTTCGTCATTACTGTTTTAGACAAAGTAAAAGAAACTATGCTTTCTCTTTAAATGATTAGGTTATTGTTTAATATATATTTAAATCTCTCTGAGATATTCTGGGACAGAGGCAGAGTTGTCAGTTTTCAGCTGTAACTACAGTGAAGATGAAAGTACAACACGAATGGAATCCTGCAAGCATAAAGCTGTCATTAAGTGCTTTAGAAGACAATAATAACTCCATGAAAAAAGCCCAGTTGTTGTTGCAGTCTGCACCCATAAAATGCAGCCAGATAAAGAACTGCCAGTTGAACATCACAGGCTGCTGCTATCAGACTGTCAAACTTTTTGTCACTTTATATTCTCTTTAAAAATGGAGATATTTTGCTCTCACTAGTGCAGACTGATCAGGTCAGTAGAAAGCTAACATGCTAACAGGCTAATGCTGCAATAATAAAAGATAGATGTCAAGTTCAAGCCATTAAAGAATGAGTTAATGTATTTACTGCATTACGTAAAGAACGTTATTTAATCGTTACAAGCTTAAATTATATCGCTGTTGTCTGAACAAAACCTCGTATCTCCATTTTTGATCTCCACCAGAAATTACTTGGAAATACGCCTGGTTCCATTGACTTACATTAACAGTAGAGTAGGTTCTTAACCTTCTCCTGTAAAGTTATCGTTTTGGAGATATGAGGTTTTGATCCGTCAACAGCGATATGTAATTTAACTTGTGCTGAAATCAAAATCCAGCCACTGGGCCAAGCTAGCTTGACGCTGCTAGCTTGACGCTAACATCGTAGTGTAAAATGACCTAGCAGAAAAGAGTGTTATTATAATAGCTTATTATGTAAAGGCAAACCCTTCATGGATTTGGCTCTCATTGTAAACAAAATCTAAAAAGTTGAAATGAAATGACTTTAATAGTTTATAACAGTTGATGTAGGCTATAAATACGGTCCACTGACATAAACAATTCTCTCAGCCAGGTTCAGGTTTCTTTTGACAGGTCGATTACGAGCATTGGCACAAAAGCAAGCGCCACAATGCTAAAAATAATGTTATTTATTTATACATTTTGATCATGTTAGGATGTTCCACTGTGCATTGCATTAGCTGAGCCTTAGCCCAGAGAAGTCGGCGGCGTTTCTGGGCACTGTTGACTTATGACTTGCACCGTGCACACTACAGTCTTAACTTGCATTTGTGGAAGCATCAATGGATGGAGTTTATTGACAATGGTTCATCAACGTTTTCCCAAAATCATGTGGTGATATCCATCACAAAAACACCGCCTGAATATGTTGCTGCTTTTATACACTATAGAGAATGAAACGCCTGAAATCCTTGCATTTTTTTTGCTGATGCATTGTTTGGCAAAGTGGTGAGCCTTGGTCCATTCTCGTACATAAAGGATTAGGCCTTTCCTGGACACTCCTTTAAAATCCAAGCATGACTGCATCACCTGTTTAGCTATAAATATATAGTAAAGTTTTTCTTCAAATATAGATTTATAAATCGCTGCTTTCTGTTTTTATTGGCATTTTACCTGCAGTTTCAACTTTTCTGGAAATGGGTTTTCTCTTTAAAAGTGTATATTTCACAAAATTCTGATCATTTTAGTCAATTAGTTGTATTTTTTCAACAAAAAAAGTGATGTACCTTTGAGAGTTAGAACTGTGGTATCTACTGATCACATGGCTTTACATGGAATCAAATGGCTTCTCCTAGCATCACTATAATGATATTTTGCATATTTACAGTACTGTGACATAAGTCTCATGTACCCAAGCCGATTACTTAAACCATTTATCTTGGCAGTAAGTGTATTTTAATATGTGTCATTAGAACAAATGCAAATAAACATAAATACTGCAAAAAAGTAACTTTAAATGGTTAAACAAACACAATAAAATGCACAAAAGCACAACTTTTTGCTTTGATTTTATTTGTATTTACTGTAATAGTGTTTCTTTCTTTTTTTTCTTGAATATAATTTTCCCTGGTGCCTGAAAGTCTTGTACAGTACTGAATGAGCCCATTTCTTCACTGTAAAACATGTTTAGTCTGATTAAGTGGTTTCATTCAAGTCACATTAATATTTAATTTGAAACAAAGCAAAGCATTTTTTAGTATTTTTTATCAATCCTAATAAAACTGTTAATGTACGTTGCTGTTGTTCTGTGTCTGTGTTTGCCTCTGCATGTGCGGCAGTGTCCATGAGTGACGGAGCGTGTGCTGAGGTGGACTCGGACACAGATGCCGTGGTGGGCCAGGACTTTAAGCTGGGCTGCATCTCCTGTAAGGTGAGACAAGAGGTGGAGGCCTCAGCAACGGTCGATTGGTACTTCAAAGCCAGAGGAGAGACCGAATTCGCACACGTGAGTTAACTGAGTGTATCACAGAGAAGAAATGAGCTTTATCAGCTGCTTAACACTAGCCTTAACCCATTAACGCTAAAGTTAACCCTTTAAAGCATGAAGTAATGTCTTCGAACTAAAGTTAACCCCTTTAACACCAACATTTGTGCACTACATCTCTTACGTATTAGCTTCATAGTACTTACTTTTTGATTCATAGTGAACATTCAATAGTTCATAGTACTTACTGCATAATTTAGAGCAATAATTGAATCATTTATAGCAGTAGTAATTGAATCATTTATAGCAGTAGTAAGTGAATCATTTATAAGTTACTGAATATTGTATAGCAGTAAATGAATCATTTAAATTAGTTACTGAATAATAATGTATAGTAGAAAATGAATTGTTTATATCAGTCACTGAATAATGTATAGTAGTAACTGAATCATTTACAGCAGTAGTAAATGAATCATTTATAGCAGTAGTAAGTGAATCATTTATAACAGTTATTGAATAATGTATAGTAGTAACTGAATCATTTATACCACTTACTGAATATTGTATAGCAGTAAATGAATCATTTAAATAAGTTACTGAATAATAATGTATAGTAGCAAATGATTCATTTATAGCAGTTACTGAATAATGTATAGTAGTAAATGAATCATTTATAGCAGTAGAAAATGAATTGTTTATAGCAGTCACTGAATAATGTACAGTAGTAGCTGAATCATTTACAGCAGTAGTAAATGAATCATTTATACCACTTACTGAATATTGTATAGCAGAAAATTAATCATTTATAGTAGTTACTGAATAATGTATATTAGTAATTGAATAATTTATTGTACTTACTGAATAATGTATAGTGGCTACTGAATTATTTATAACAGTTACTGAATGATGTATAGAAAACCAGCCATTAGGGGTGTACTTTGTGCACTTCATGTGCCGGTCCCAAGCCCGGATAAATGGTGAGGGTTGCGTCAGGAAGGGCATCCGGCGTAAATCTTGTGACAAAACTATCATGTGGATAACAAATATGATTGCCATACCGTCGAGGCCCGGGTTAACAACGACCGCCTCCGGTGCTGTTGACCAGCAGGGTGCTGGTGGAAATTGGACTACTGTAGGTCGAGGGACAATGACTGGTAGGGACTCTGAACATAGGGACAATGACTGGTAAAGGCAGAGAGCTTGCAGACATGATGGAGAGAAGGAAGGTAGATATTCTGTGTCCAGGAGACCAGATGGAAAGGAAGCAAAGCCAGGAACATTGGAGGTGGATTCAAACTGTTCTATCATGGAGTAGAGGAAGAGAAATGGAGTAGGGATAATCCTAAAGGAACAGCTTGGGAAAAGTGTTCTGGATGTGAAGAGAGTGTCAGACAGGATCATGAGCCTGAAGTTGGAGGTTGATGGTGTGATTTTGAATGTGGTCAGTTCATATGCACCACAGGTTGGTTGTCAGTTAGAGGAGAAAGAGGAATTTTGGAGTAAGATGGATGAAGTGGTAGATGGTGTCCCTAGAGAGGAGAGATTGGTGATTGGTGCAGACTTCAATGGACATGTTGGTGAAGGGAACAGAGGGGATGAAGAGGTGCTGGGTATGTATGGTGTGAAAGACAGAAATGCGGAAGGTCAGATGGTTGTAGATTTCGCAAAGAGAATGGAAATGGCTGTGGTGAACACATATTTACACGGAAAGTGTAGCAAGGCAGCATAGGGTGGCTGTCTGTAGAATGAGGTTAGAAACAAAGAAGAGGAAGAGAGTGAAGTCAGAGCCAAAGATTAGATGGTGGAAGCTGAAGGAGGAGGATGGTTGTAGGCAGTTCAGGGAAAAATTGCAACAGGCCCTTGGGGGCAGTGAGGAGCTACCTGAGGACTGGGAAACTACAGCTAAGGTGGTGAGAGAAACTGGCAAGAATGTGTTGGGTGTTTTGTCTGGTCAGAGGAAAGAAGACAAGGAAAGTTGGAGGTGGAATGAGGAAGTCCAGGAGAGTATTCAGAAGAAGAAGGCAGCTAAGAAAACGTGGGATAACCAGAGAGATGAAGGAAGTAGGCAGGAGTTCTGTGAGGCTAGTCACATAGCGAAAAGAATGGTGGCAAAAGCAAAGGCTCAGGCCTATGATGAGCTGTATGAGAAGCTGGACAGTAAAGAAGGAGTAAAGGACTTGTATCGTTTAGCTAAACAGAGAGTTAGAGCTGGAAAGGATGTACAGCAGGTTAGGCTGATAAAGGATAGAGAGGGAAATGTACTAGTGAGTGAACAGAGAGTGTTGAGTAGATGGAAGGAGGACTTTGAAGAACTAATGAATGAGGAAAACGAGAGAGAGAGGAGGACAATGGGGGGAGAGATAGTGGATCAGGAAGTGCAGAGAATTAGTAAGGTGGAAGTGAGGGCAGCTTTAAAAAGGATGAAGAATGGAAAGGCAGTTGGTCCAGATGACATACCTGTGGAGGTGTGGAGATGTTTAGGAGAGAAGGCAGTGGACTTTTTAACCAGGTTGTTTAACAAAATCCTGGAGAGTGAGAGGATGCCTGATGAGTGGAGAAGCAGTGTACTGGTCCCCATTTTAAGAACAAGGGTGATGTGCAGAGCTGCAGTAACTACAGAGGTATAAAGTTGATGAGCCACACCATGAAGGTATGGGAAAGAGTTGTTGAAGCAAGGCTAAGGCGAGAGGTTCAGATCAGTGAGCAGCAGTTTGGTTTCATGCCCAGAAAGAGTACCACAGATGCAATTTTTGCATTGAGAGTGTTGGTAGAGAAATACAGAGAAGGTCAGAAGGAGCTACATTGTGTATTTGTGGATCTAGAGAAGGCATATGATAGGGTGCCAAGAGAGGAACTGTGGTACTGTATGAGGAAGTCAGGTGTAGCTGAAAAGTATGTTAGGGTGGTGCAGGACATGTATGAGGATAGTAAGACAGTGGTGAGGTGTGCAGTTGGAGTGACAAATGGTTTCAAGGTGAAGGTAGGGTTACATCAGGAATCAGCTTTGAGCCCCTTCTTGTTTGCAATGGTGATGGAAAGGTTGACAGATGAGGTCAGGCAGGAGGCTCCATGGCCATGATGTTTGCAGATGACATTGTAATCTGTGGTGAGAGTAGAGAGCAGGTGGAAGAGAATCTGGAGAGGTGGAGGATTGCACTGGAGAGGAGAGGAATGAAGGTCAGTAAAGACAAGACGAAATATATGTGTGTAAATGAGAGGGAGGCAGGTGGAAAGGTGAAGAATGTTGGAGATGGAGCTGCCGGGTAGAAGGAGAAGAGGTAGACCTCAGAGAAGGTTTATGGATGTAGTGAAGGTGGACATGGCAGTGGATAGGGCAAGATGGAGGCAGATGATCCGCTGTGGCGTCCCCTAAAGGGAGCAGCCGAAAGAAGAAGAAGACTGAATAATGTATAGTAGTAAATGAATCATTATAGCAGTTACTGAATAACATTTACTAAATTAATAATTTACTGAGTAAAGGTACTGAATAATGAGCGACGCAGTTTAAGGGATTAAAACCCTGTGAGACTGTTGATCTGATGTTGTTGTCATTGCCCACACAGATCTACTCCTATGCTGATGAAGTGCCTACCATAATAGACGAGCGTTTTGAGGGTCGTGTGAACTGGACTGGCAGCCCTAAGACCACTGACCTGCAGGACGCTTCCATCTACCTCTTAAACGTTAACTTCAATGATTCGGGGGTTTACCGTTGTTTCTTCAGCCGGACCCTCACCTACATGTACTACGAGTACCCGGCCACAGCCTCCAAGTTGATTCACCTTAACGTGATGGCCAAAGGTACACTTGTATGTCATGTTATCTGTGGATTCATGTCATACCTGTGTGATGGTTATCAGCCTGTATACCATCCACTACAACTCGTAGCTGTTCGCATGCTATCCAGCCAGGTAGCAGAGTAACGTGACGACGTCTTTTAGCAGTCAGGAGTGAGAGATAAGTTTCAGACCAGCACAGTAAATGTTATGGTTTTGAAATCTTGAACATTTTGAGTGAAGTATTTGGTGATGCTTTAGTTTGAGTAGTAACAGCAAAAACCTGAGGGTGAGGGTTAGGATTAGGCTTTGGGTTGAGGTTAGGGTTAGGATTATGGCCAGGGTTCAGGTTAGGTTTTGGCTTGAGGTTACGGTTAGTGTTAGGATTAGGGCCAATGTTAGGACTAGGGTTTGGGTTGAGGTTAAATTGAGTGTTAGGATTAGGGCCAGGGTTAGGATTAGGCTTTGGGTTGATGTTAGGATTAGGATTATGGCCAGGGTTCAGGTTAGGTTTTGAATTTAGGTTAAGGTTAAGATTATGGCCAGGGTTAGGATTAGGTTTTGTCTTGAGGTTATGGTTAGTGTTACAATTAAGGCCAATGTTAGGATTAGGGTTTGGGTTGAGGTTAAGTATATGGTTAGGATTAGAGCCAATGTTAGGATTAAGGTTTGGGTTGAGGTTAAGGTTGCTGTTAGGATTAGGTTTTGGGTTGAGGTTAAGGTTGGGGTTAGGATTAGAGCCAATGTTAGGATAAAGGTTTGAGTTGAGGTTAAGGTTGGGGTTAGGGTTAGGTTTTGGGTTGAGGTTAAAGTTGGGGTTAGGATTAGGGTTGGATTGAGGTTAAGGTTGGGGTTAGTATTGAGGTTAAGTTTGAGGTTAGGATTAGAGCCAATGTTAGTATTAAGGTTTGGGTTGAGGTTAAGGTTGGGTTTAGGATTAGGTTTTGGGTTGAGGTTAAGGTTGGGGTTAGGATTAGGTTTTGGGTTGAGGTTAAGGTTCGGGTTAGGATTAGGGTTGGATTGAGGTTAAGGTTGGGGTTAGGATTGAGGTTAAGGTTGAGGTTAGGATTAGAGCCAATGTTAGGATTAAGGTTTGGGTTGAGGTTAAGTTTGGGGTTAGGATTAGGGCCAATGTTAGGATTATGGTTTGGGTTGAGGTTAAGGTTGGGTTTAGGATTAGGTTTTGGGTTGAGGTTAAGGTTGGAGTTAGGATTAGGTTTTGGGTTGAGGTTAAGGTTGGGGTTAGGATTAGGTTTTGGGTTGAGGTTAAGGTTGGGGTTAGGATTAGGGTTGGATTGAGGTTAAGGTTGGGGTTAGGATTGAGGTTAAGGTTGAGGTTAGGATTAGAGCCAATGTTAGGATTAAGGTTTGGGTTGAGGTTAAGTTTGGGGTTAGGATTAGGGCCAATGTTAGGATTATGGTTTGGGTTGAGGTTAAGGTTGGGTTTAGGATTAGGTTTTGGGTTGAGGTTAAGGTTGGAGTTAGGATTAGGTTTTGGGTTAAGGTTAGGATTAGGATTAGGGCCACGGTGAGGCTTAAGTTTCGGGTAATGAACGTAACATATTAACAATACATCTACTTAATGTCAGTAATGTATCAACAGAACATCTACAAGATATTTACTTATGATATGTCATTGATGTGTTACTGATAATCTGTTAAGAGTTTATTAATCATCTACGAAGGAACACTCCAGATAATGTGTTACCAAGTATTTTATTACCGTGGCTTATAAACCGATTTGTCCACCATTGTTTTGAGTGTGAAAAGGGAAACGAGGCACAGTCACAATCATTTTGAGCATGTTCTGCTGCTGAAGTCAACACCTCATGAGGCCTCATCGAGCGCCTTTCGCTCAAGATAACATAAAGAAATGACCCTTAAGATGGTATCAGGGATTCCCCTGAGGGGAAATAATGACACTGATTGGACGAGGGTTCGTTACAACTGGCGTTTAAACGGGCAGAAAGACTCTTGAAGGGTGGACGAGACTCAGACCGTGACGGTACAGTTGTCTGTAAAATTACAGTGAAGACTGAGGTGTGAACACGCTACCAGGGGAAAAATCAACAGAGTGGTTTGGTGACGAAACAGACTCAGGAACTTGAGAAGGATCCACGTGCAGATTTAATGACAAAAAGGGCAATCAAATCAGTCCAATCAGAAATCAGTCCAAAAGGCCAGGCAGACAGAGCAAAAGGGACTAAAGGCTGGAGCAGAATCCAGTCGATCAGGCAGAGGTTCAAAACACCAGCAAGACAGACAAAACAACTGCTCAGTAGTCAGACACAAAGGAACTGGCAGTACTTCGCACTGATTGGCTGAATGGGAGGAGTGTTTAAGGTGTGACTGATTAGGGGATGAGGTACAGGTGGTTTGATTTGGGAACAGGTTTGATTTGGGAACCTCTGGTGGCCAAACAGGGAATTGCTGACAGGTTTTTCGTGCATAGTCGCGTGCAAAAGTTTGTGCACCCCGATGTGTTGTTCATTTTCTGCACATTTTAATGCACAATTACTGTTTATTTGCTAAACTGTACATATTGGAACAAAAAGACAAAATCTGGCCTGTGCAAAAGTTGTGTTTTATTTTTTCCAATATGTTCAGCAAATAAATAAAAATTGTGCAGTAAATTAGCAAAAAAAAGGCCATAATTAGGTTTCCTGTAGAGAGAGCGTTAACATATTTACACTTAGAAACAAGAAAGTGAGTAACACAACATGTACAGTGGTGCTTGAAAGTTTAAGAATTTTCTTTTTTTTTTTCTAATTTTCTACCTAAAACTTCATCAGTCCTATTAGTAGATAAAAGGAACCAAATTAAACAGATTTTCCTCAGTAAATATTTCGCTGCTGTCGGAAGAAAACCTTGTATCTACAAAACTTTACAGGAGAAGGAAAAAACATACTTTATTTTTAATGTAAGTCAGTGGAACCAGACGTTTTTTCCAAGTCATTTTGGTTTGTTTCTTTTGGTCTGTTCATCATGAAATTGACAGACAATGCAAAGGGAAAAAATGCATTTTCAAAATATATCAAAAACCGAAAAATGACAAGAATGGAGGTACATGTTTTTATTCCAACAGTGGCGAAATGACCAAGTCATATTTTTGTCTCATTTGTTTAATTTGGCTCTTTTTATCTACTATTAGAACTTTCATGAAGGTCTGTTGAAGTTTTCGGGCAAATTTATGGAGAAATCTAGAAAATTCTAAAGGGTTCACAAATTTTCAAGCACCACTGTAACTTGACTGTAGGTGTTCAAACATTTGCTCATGACTGTATGTGTCGTGCCTTACTGCTCTGAAGAAGCGGCGGCATCCGCCCCATTGAGCTTGCATGGCTGCTACTGGACTAAACCCACACAGCATGGCCAGCAGAGTGGACTGTTCCTGTGAGGAACCATAGATTTACATATGAATTAACCATAAGCTGCTTTTTTTCCACATTTTACTCTTTACTTTGTTTTCCGCTTGTCTCCTACAGTCCAAATTAAAATACGGCGTGTTTTGGACCGGGGTGCCTTTTTCAGATGCACTGTGACAGTGACTGCAGAATGCCTGCAGAACGTCACTGTGTGGCTTTACATCCAAAGCTTTGGAGTCAACTCTTGATTCTCAAATACCCGGAATCATGGGACTCACTCAGTGCTAAACAAATGTAATTTGCTACAATTGCTGTTATCTTACTGTAGAGTGGCTTTGCTGCCAGGACTTTTATACTGAAGCTTTAGTCTGATGTACTGTTTTTCACTTCCTTATACCAAATTATATGGGACATGCACTGTAATTCTCTCTCTCTCTCTTTTTCTCCCTCTCTCTCTTTTTCTCTGTCTCTCAGCGGCACGCGGCACGGCCTCCATTGTTTCAGAGGTAATGATGTACGTGTCGATCATCGGGCTGCAGCTGTGGCTGCTGGTGGAAATGATTTACTGCTACAGAAAGATCGCCGCGGCCGGTGACGAGGCGCTCAGAGCCAGCGCGTCAGTAACGCGTTCACTCCTCATTATATCACATCATTCATTCACTCCAGCAGCTAAAGAGGCACCTTGTACCTTGTGCTTCCACTCACTGGCCACTTTATTAGAAACACCTACCTTGTGCTTCCATTCACTGGCCACTTTATTAGAAACACCTACCTTGTGCTTCCACTCACTGGCCACTTTATTAGAAACACCTACCTTGTGCTTCCACTCACTGGCCACTTTATTAGAAACACCCACCTTGTGCTTCCACTCACTGGCCACTTTATTAGAAACACCTACCTTGTGCTTCCACTCACTGGCCACTTTACTAGAAACACCCACCTTGTACTTCCACTCACTGGCCACTTTATTAGAAACACCCACCTTGTGCTTCCACTCACTGGCCACTTTATTAGAAATACCCACCTTGTACTTCCACTCACTGGCCACTTTATTAGAAACACCCACCTTGTGCTTCCACTCACTGGCCACTTTACTAGAAACACCCACCTTGTACTTCCACTCACTGGCCACTTTATTAGAAACACCCACCTTGTGCTTCCACTCACTGGCCACTTTATTAGAAACACCCACCTTGTACTTCCACTCACTGGCCACTTTATTAGAAACACCGACCTTGTGCTTCCACTCACTGGCCACTTTATTAGAAACACCCACCTTATACTTCCACTCACTGGCCACTTTATTAGAAACACCCACCTTGTACTTCCACTCACTGGCCACTTTATTAGAAACACCCACCTTGTGCTTCCACTCACTGGCCACTTTATTAGAAACACCCACCTTATACTTCCACTCACTGGCCACTTTATTAGAAACACCCACCTTATACTTCCACTCACTGGCCACTTTACTAGAAACACCCACCTTGTACTTCCACTCACTGGCCACTTTATTAGAAACACCCACCTTGTGCTTCCACTCACTGGCCACTTTATTAGAAACACCCACCTTGTGCTTCCACTCACTGGCCACTTTATTAGAAACACCCACCTTGTGCTTCCACTCACTGTCCACTTTATTAGAAACACCCACCTTGTGCTTCCACTCACTGGCCACTTTATTAGAAACACCCACCTTGTGCTTCCACTCACTGGCCACTTTATTAGAAACACCCACCTTGTGCTTCCACTCACTGGCCACTTTATTAGAAACACCCACCTTGTGCTTCCACTCACTGGCCACTTTATTAGAAACACCCACCTTATGCTTCCACTCACTGGCCACTTTATTAGAAACACCTACCTTGTGCTTCCACTCACTGGCCACTTTATTAGAAACACAGACCTTGTGCTTCCACTCACTGGCCACTTTATTAGAAACACCGACCTTGTGCTTCCACTCACTGGCCACTTTATTAGAAACACCCACCTTGTGCTTCCACTCACTGGCCACTTTATTAGAAACACCCACCTTGTGCTTCCACTCACTGGCCACTTTATTAGAAACACCCACCTTGTGCTTCCACTCACTGGCCACTTTATTAGAAACACCCACCTTGTGCTTCCACTCACTGGCCACTTTATTAGAAACGCCTACCTTGTGCCTCCACTCACTGGCCACTTTATTAGAAACGCCTACCTTGTGCCTCCACTCACTGGCCACTTTATTAGAAACGCCTACCTTGTGCCTCCACTCACTGGCCACTTTATTAGAAACACCGACCTTGTGCTTCCACTCACTGGCCACTTTATTAGAAACACCCACCTTGTGCTTCCACTCACTGGCCACTTTATTAGAAACACCCACCTTGTGCTTCCACTCACTGGCCACTTTATTAGAAACACCCACCTTGTGCTTCCACTCACTGGCCACTTTATTAGAAACACCCACCTTGTGCTTCCACTCACTGGCCACTTTATTAGAAACACCTACCTTGTGCTTCCACTCACTGGCCACTTTACTAGAAACACCCACCTTGTGCTTCCACTCACTGGCCACTTTATTAGAAACACCCACCTTGTACTTCCACTCACTGGCCACTTTATTAGAAACACCCACCTTGTACTTCCACTCACTGGCCACTTTATTAGAAACACCTACCTTGTGCTTCCACTCACTGGCCACTTTATTAGAAACACCCACCTTGTGCTTCCACTCACTGGCCACTTTATTAGAAACACCTACCTTGTGCTTCCACTCACTGGCCACTTTACTAGAAACACCCACCTTGTACTTCCACTCACTGGCCACTTTATTAGAAACACCCACCTTGTGCTTCCACTCACTGGCCACTTTATTAGAAACGCCTACCTTGTGCCTCCACTCACTGGCCACTTTATTAGAAACGCCTACCTTGTGCCTCCACTCACTGGCCACTTTATTAGAAACGCCTACCTTGTGCCTCCACTCACTGGCCACTTTATAAGAAACACCTACCTTGTGCTTCCACTCACTGGCCAGTTTATTAGAAACACCGACCTTGTGCTTCCACTCACTGGCCACTTTATTAGAAACACCCACCTTGTACTTCCACTCACTGGCCACTTTATTAGAAACACCCACCTTGTACTTCCACTCACTGGCCACTTTATTAGAAACACCTACCTTGTGCCTCCACTCACTGGCCACTTTATTAGAAACACCGACCTTGTGCTTCCACTCACTGGCCACTTTATTAGAAACACCCACCTTGTACTTCCACTCACTGGCCACTTTATTAGAAACACCCACCTTGTACTTCCACTCACTGGCCACTTTATTAGAAACACCTACCTTGTGCCTCCACTCACTGGCCACTTTATTAGAAACACCCACCTTGTACTTCCACTCACTGGCCACTTTATTAGAAACACCTACCTTGTACCTCCACTCACTGGCCTCTTCATTAGAAACATCATTTCCTACACCCAGTTCATTTCAGGTCAGTTTCTGTGGCCATAGTGTTTAATGAAACAAAAAATTGTTTACCAACAGTCCCAAACTGATCTAAGACAGGCATGTCAAACTGGGGACCTTCTGGACCAAAGTGCTGTAGAGACTAGCGTTTAACCTCATCTAATGCCCTGAATTCGTGTTTAATGAGGCAGTTTGTGACGTCTGCAGTGTTTTGGCCCACCAGGACTGGAGCCTGACACGTGAAGAGTAGGCTCCACTACCCACATCATAACATCAGTTACTGTAATGGAAGTGACAAACCTGCAGTCTGAGTGAAAAAGTCATTATTAACACGTGTGTAGTGTGATGTTCAACCCATAAACCCTGATCTCCTGTCTGTGTTTCAGTGCGGAGTATTTAGCAATAGCGTCGGAGAGCAAAGAAAACTGCACAGGAGTGCAGGTGGCAGGATAACAGAGGTGAGTTTACAGCAGGGCTGCTCAGGTTTGGTTCTGGGCAGTTCAGTGGTTCTCTAACTAAAACACAATTAATCTTATAATATGCAAAATAATGAACTGATTGGATAAGGTGTATTTCGAGCCCATCTCAGTTTTGCAGAGTAGGGCTATAGCAGGGAAAACAAGTCCTTACTACTATCTGAAATCCTTTAAAGAGGGTCCATATCCTTGCTGTTGTGATAAAACCTTGTATTTTCAAAATGGTGACTTTAAAGTAGGACTCAAGGCAAGTCAAGTCAAGGTAAAAACTGCCTTGAACGGGGGAGCCGGATTTTATTTCAAGTGATTTTGGAACGTTTCTCTTGGTCCATTCAGCATGAAATTTCAACACAACGTGCAAAGCAGCTGGTGGTTTCAAAAATGTGGACACAAAGTTTTGTTCTGACAGCAACAATATATTAGAGCTAGTATTAGTCTTAGTATTAGTCTTAGTATTAGAGTAATATAATGGAAGACTGTCTAGTTTGAATACCAGAAAACTTGTAGTGAGGAGAATTTCCACGCTGTAATGTCTTCCCGGTTTCTCAAACACTAGAGGGCGCTCCCGTGCAAGTCAAGAATGAATGGGTTAAGAAGGAGCGTTTGAGCAAAATCGTAGTTTAACATTGCTAAGAGCTTTTAAACTCGAGGGGTTTTCCCATCTTGGCTGTTAATGTGACTCAGTATGTGCTAATGTACTCGTGTTAGCAAAAAATGATACTTTAAACGAAATAAGATTTACTTCACTTCCAGCAGGATCCTTTCTCGTAAAAGTAGAATAGTTTCTTGTAAAATGTCTTCAACGTTTGATTTTTATGAAACTGAAGTTGCTTATAAATGCAAATAAGCCCGTTCAACCAACAGTTGGTGCACCAACCTTCAAATGGATTAGCCGTTCTACATTAGTTTAGTGTTAAAACTATGTTGGAATGATCCGCTGGGCTTTATTTTACTGCAAAGGGTGATTATTTTCTTTTTACCTGAATATGTGATTCTGCCTTGGAGCCGCAAACAGGGCAGTAAAAGAGCCGCATAAAGCCACGTGTTGCTGACCGCTGGCCTAGTCCAAGACTAAAAGCGTTTTTTTCAGAAGAGAATTCTCGCTAACAGTGACGTTGAGGAGCCGTCTCTGTGAGCACAGCCTGAGAAAGGCGCACAGTGACCTGTCAGCTCAGCTTTATAGCAGCCGTTTCAGAATCAGATGTGATTGAAACTGAGACAGACAGAGTCTGGGTCAGATCTGACCTGGGGTCAGCACTGCTCCCACTAGCCGGCTGTCAGGGAGGCCTGGGACAGCTCTCACAGCTGCCAGCAGAGATCTCATCACTAGCCGTCACACTGTCCTCTGCTTGAGGACGAAGCTGACATGCTGCTTTAATTCATGGCAGCTGACTGGTGTCAGTGTGTAGTGCCTGTGGACAGTGAAGCGTCCTGGCCGCTCATTAGAGAAAACAGTTCTCAGGACTGCACTTGCAGAATTCATCATTAAAAATAGTTTTTTAGCATCGTTATTTTGGGATTTGTGATATGCACTGTATGTCATAACCTTATGTAAAGGGTACAGCCAAAAAATGGTTCTATATAGTATTAAATAAGGGCTCTTTGGTTCGGAACAATAGTAAACTCCTGTTTGGTCCTGTATAGAACTATTTTTAAAAGGTTCTTTAAAGAACCATATACAGGAGGTTCTCTTCCATAGAAATGGAAAGATGTAAGCTTTCAGGAACTTTTTGTGCATTCAAATGGTTCTTTGTCATGGTTCTGTGAGCAACCATTGCCTTTACTAAAGAACCATTCAAGAACCTTCTTTTTAAGAGTAAAGACAAACAATTAAAAAAAGGCCTTTAAAAGTTTGAGCACACATGTTTATTATCCATGGGTGAATTAATTGGGGTTATATTTTAAGTGGCTATTGCTTGGTGATTGCTATGGTATTCCAGGTAGTTGCTATGGTCTTGCTATGTGGTTTGTATGGTATTCCAGCAGGTTGTTAGGGCGTTGCTTGGTAGGTGTCAAGTGCTTGCTAGACCACAGTTATGGTATTCATAGTTGGTCGCTAAGGTGTTGTTAAGTGGTTGCAGAGTTATCCAAGGTAGTTGCTAGGGTGTAACTAAGTGGTTACTGAAGTGTTCAGAAAGTTGCTAGGTGGTTGCTATCTTATCTCAGGTGGTCGCGAAGGCGTTCCTAAACAGTTCATATGTCATTCCAAGTGGTTGTTGTGGTACTGGATGTAGTTGCTAGGGTGTTGTTAGGTGGTTCCAGTGGTATCTGAGGTGGCTAAGGGTTTGCGTGGCATTCCAGGTGGATGCTAGGCATTTGGTGTGGCGTCTTTGGTGGTTGCTAGAGTGTTGCTATGGTGGTTGCTAGTAAGTATGTGGATTTGTATTTGTATGGAAGAAGGTGAGAGTGGGATCATTTGTGGCAGTTAGATTTACACTGACACCATTCATTTCCTATTACAAACTCTGTACATAATATGTACACTTTTGGTTCAGAAACAAGCTGATATGAAGGACCGTGAGTTGGCTTTGTTGAACCAACTCAATAAAAAAGCTTAATTTCTCACTAAACATGCTACGTATTTACAAAACCAACCAATAAAACTTTTGGGTTGTCCGTTAAAAGTGGCTGCTGCATCAGAGAGTCAAATTTAGTCAGAAGACAGAATCAAAGCTTAGGGGCACGGGCAGAAAACGTGGAGCCCCCATTTGCTTCAGATTTGTCTTTGGAACAGACAAAAGTTTTTGATCACGTGACCTCATCTGATGATCGTATAGGGAGCTACAATTCACGGAGACTTTTGCAGGCATTTGCCATGTAAAGCCTGATAGGCACAAGCTAACATGCTAAACAGCTCCATCATTAATATCGCAGGCTTGAATGAAAGCACTTACTATACGATTCACTGTAAAACAGCAGTGTAAAAGTCTAAAAGATGCCGCACGCTTCAAATATCTGTTTCAGTCAGAAGTCGCGTCAAACCCAGGCTGAATCCCAAACGGCTCCATATTCCTTAAATAGTGTGCTGGCTATGAAAGTTTAGGGATTCTAGCCTCTACAGCCAAATTGTGCATCATTTTAGGAGTATGTGTGTTTGAGTACCAAATGACTACTTCTTTGCTATATTATTCACTGTTGAGCTGCAGGATCCAGTGTATAAATTCCTACGTAGTGCACTGTGTAGGGAGCAGGGAGCCATTCGGGATTCAGCCCCAGTGTGAGAAGAGGGCCGCCACTGGATTGGTGCTAAATAAGACTTGCAGTGGTAATTTGGTGAACAAGAAGGGACGTTTGTGCATCACACAGTGTAGCATTGTCATATATTCATTATTATAAGACAAAACGTTTTTAAAAATCATGAAATGACCGCAATACACAGCAGTGGGTAACCAAATGTTCTCCTCATTCAGCAGTCCACGGTTGCTTGGCAGCGATACCATACTATATACATTTCTTGGCGGAATACTTGTTTATGTTGAATATTGTTAAGAATAACTTCAAATATTTTTGGAAAAATGGTGTATTTTATCATTTTTTTGTAGGCTGCCATTTCATAAAAACAATAAGGCACAAGAGGCTGAGCGTTACAGTGATTTTATCACGGGAAAGGCAGTTCTGAGCACCTTGCATCGTGCCTTCCTTTGATAAAATCACAGTAACGTGACTTATTGCTTTATTAAATTATTAGGCAGGATGCCCAAAGTGTGGACCTGTGGATCTTATTTAGTCCACCAGGTTACCCAAACTGCATCCCCTCACCTAATGAGAGAATAAACACAGTTTAATACGACGTATAATGTATTATGTTCTTATTTTCCTTTTAAAATGTATTTTTTCCATTCATTTTAGCAACAGAATTCAGTGTAATGTCATGAAATACATTTTTAAAAACCACAAACTTTTGGCCCCCCAGTATATATAAGATATCGTCATTGGGTTATACATGTTTATTCTGTTTACAGGTTCTTCCAGCGCTGCCCATATGTGTTGCCACACTCCGGTCTTCCACATCCTCTCCACTCCATTCACAAACGTCCAGGAAGCCCCCATTTTTATACAGCCTACTTCTTACCCGGTCCAGGACTGTCACAGAGAAACGTCTCCCAGCTTTCTGTCCTGTAGCGTGTCTGCACCACTTAGAGCTGCCTCTGCTCCAACACTCGAGTCGAATAGTGTCTTAGAGCACGGAAACAGCTCAGGCCTGTGCTGTGTAGCAGTTTCGCAGGATGGATGATTGGAAAATGTGGACTTATAGGACTAAAACTTCCAGTTTGCATGAGTTTAATAATAATCATAGCATGACTCAAGCATCCCTCCTCCTAACCAAGTATATGCTATACCTCATATATATATATATATATATATATATATATATATATATATATATATATATATATATAGGCTTTGTTATGGAAACATGCTTCCTCTGCCTACTGTGTGTACCCCAGCATTGGAAAAAGAAAAAAAATCATGCAAATATTGCAATACTCTCACATTGCACTAGAGGTCAGTAAGGAGCAGTGAATTCTGCATAGTCCTGCTCACTTTTCAGGGCCATATTTACCATGGTGGTGTATGCCAAACACCATGTGATGCTATGGGTGCATGTGCAAGCAGCCAGTGCTACATTGATATGCTGGGAGAACAGTTGGCTACAGTGCTAGTTTGAGCCGTTCTGTTCCTGTCTTTCAAGGATGGAGCTTCGTAGACCACCACCTCAGAACGCGAGGCTCAGTGCTTGAGTGGGCCTGGCCAATTTCTACCTACAAACCTGTTTTCAAGCTTCAGTTGAACTTGCGGCTGTTGGCGGCTATCTCCAAGGGGGTTTATGAGCTTACTTGTTCAATCAAGGGAGTCTCTGGGCCACTTTTCCCAAACTAAGTCTAAGTCTAGACTCAAAAGAATTTCCAGTGGTAATTGAGTGCCATTTAGTCCTAAGGCTAGGCTTAACCCACGTCTGGGAAATCGACCCTATAAGTTTAGGCATAAGTGGATAGTTCATATTATCAACGACTACTAAATGTGTATTAGTGAATGTATTAACTTTATAAGAATGTCACTAGGGAACCAGCACCGAACGGCTCCACTCAGCGGTAGATTACCTCCTGCTAAAAATGCAATATGAGTAAAATAGTCCTAGGACTGTCTTAGAGCCCAAGTTTCTGCACTTTAGTCTTTTCAGTGAATGCATGATCAATCAGCAACTAAGCAATGCAAATATGTTAGAAACTTAAAGCCTACTACTGCTACTTCATCACAATACTCGCTTACATTTTTAGGACAAAATAAGATAATGCATCTTATTAAATAATGAATATATAAATGATATAAGCTGTGAAGGAAAATACTCGGGGGCAGAATTTATGTCAATTAAATAACTGAAACAACGTCACTTTGGTGTGGTTTTTTTTTTCGTCCAGAGAAGTGCAATTTCTGATTTAAACATGCTGTAAAAGGATAAAAAATTCTTTATTTATTTTTTACACCCGTGACCCTGAGGGAGAAGCGGCTTAGAAAATGTGTGTGTGTGTGTGTGTGTATTTTTTACAGCTTGTTATTTTACATATTTGCTTATAATGTAAGACATAAGCTGCTAAATGACCTCACTTCCATGGGCTTCCATGGACAAGGTAAAAGGAGGTGTTTTACGGTAGAGCGTGGGATAAAATATAATCTAGATATTATATGTAGTTATTCAAGTAGAATGTGCTTTTTGTCATGTTCTTACATTGTTGTGGCAACATCATCTGCCAATTTCCACAGCGACTGGCCATATATATATATATATATATATATATATATATATATATATATATATATATATATATTTTGTACCATAAAAGTAAGTTTTACATTTTTTTCCCGTTGCTGAGTTACAGAATTCACTCTTATATTATACCTCCCTTATAAAATACAGTTGTATGCAAAGCTTTAAAGTGAAAATAAGTGAACATACTTTACAGCGAACACATTTAAACATGGCACTTTTTCTGTAAATGTTTGAGCCCAGTTTCTATTTATGTGTGTTTGATATAAATTGAGTTTAATGTAATTGGCCAGGATCTTTGCACATGCAAAAACAAATAAACACTAATGTTGCATTAAAATGTGCAGACGTGTGTTCTCCGTAGGACACAGTTCTCTTAGAAAACCAAAAAAACAAACAAACAAAAATTATTTTCACTTAGAAAGTCGTCTGACTGGGGTGCACAAACTTTTGCACGCGACTGTGGCACCAATTTAAAACCGATAAACAGCTCAAAGTGAGAGCTAGCTAGGCTAAAGTGCAGCCTCCACGTGTCAGAGTTAGTTTTAAGAGTTACAACAAAGCCTCTCTGAATAAACAATCAGAGAAGTGTAAATATATAAAGGCAAAAGGTTTTCGGTGTTTATATCTAAGGGAAACACCCAGGACAGGTTGCAAGTCCATCGCAGGGCAGACACACAATCTCACCTATGGGCAGTTTAGCATGTTCAATCAGACTGTAGGAGGAAACCCACGCAGACACAGGGGAACATGCAAACTCCACACAGGACCTTGGTCGCCCGGCCGGGGACTCGAACGCAGGCCTTTCTTGCTGTGACCCTTCTGTGCTGCCCCTACAGGTTCAAAAACCTCTTACTGACCAGGGCATATTTTGGTTTGTCCGTCTGAATTTACGTGACCAAATCGTAAGTCAAATTATTCAGTAACTGCATGAAATAAATGTACATTTTTATTTTATTTATTTATAATTTTTTTGGTAAAAGTTCCCATCAAATTAACAGAAAATGTGTTTTATGATCATAGACATGTTGCTATATCCTTACAATTTACTTGTGAAAGCCAAAAATCTCACACACTCTTTGCATTATTTTATAAAAATCATTCTTCCAGAGCAGATCACTGAAGAGATGCCATCTGTTTATAGTTTATAGCCCAGAATTGTGGAAAAATGGGTCGTCTTTCAGTAGAGTTTAGCTTCTTTTATTATAAGGGTTTAAAATTACACCACCATGTATTTGACTGGAAAGAAGGCAGTTACAGCCTCAAACGACACCCACCTTTTGAATGGAGCTTATGAAATATGAAAGTTATGAAGAACATGAAAAAGTGCCTCTTGAACCACTGGTGGGCTCAAGGAGTTGAAAAGGTTAATGTTTTACCAACTGTATTTATATTCATGTTCACTGGAATTAAGGGGCCTGAAAAATAGCCGCAGCCCATTATCCCTCCTCCACCAAACTTTACTGTCAGCACTATGCATTCCAGTAGATAGTGTTCTATTGGCCTCCGCCAAACCAGATTCACACATCAGACTCAACCGTCCAGTGCCGATGTACTTACACCACTCCAGCCGACACTTGGCATTGCACATAGTGATCTTAGGCTTGTGTGCAGCTGCTTGGCCATGGAAACATCTTCATTAAGCTCCTGATGCAGTTCTTGTGTTGATGTTGCTTCCAGAGGCACTTTGGTACTCTGTAGTAAATGATGCAGTGAAGCATAGATGATATTCACACGCTACATAGCCCTGCTCTGTGAGTTTGCGTCTGGAGCAGATCTAGCCGGACAGAAATTTCATAAAGGGGCCGATGACAGCGGCATGTTTAACTCCACTGAACCCTTCAGTACGACTCATTCTACTTCAGGAAGAGTAATGATGCTTTGACTCTAGTGGGCAAAGAAACCAAATCAAGCCTCTCACGTGAAACTGAGATGACCAAACTGAAGCTCTCATTTTGTACATATTCTGAGAAGAAGCAATTCATTGAAAAAGCCAACTTTGCTTGGAACAGTCGAAGGCAAAAGAGGAAGAGGACGGCCAACAACAAGATGGAAGAAGATAAACAGAGGAATCATGAAGCAGCCAATAACAAGCCTGAGAAGCCAAACAGAAGACAGAGTATTCTGGAGAAACAATGTCCATATGGTCACTGGAAACCAGAACCGACTTGTCGGCAATCAAAAATAAAAGTGCTTTTAATTTTGTCTTTATGTCACCAAAGTACGAATACTGTATCTTAGGTATGGGGTGAAGTATATATGATGCAAGATGCACCTTTTCCAAAGCTCTGAGTTAGTAAACCCAGTTCTACTCAGATCAGCGACTCACTGATCCAGTTCTCGGTTGGTGCTTTAACGGTGTATTTCACATTTTAATTATAACCTGTAATTATAACCCCACTTCCGAACACCAACACCAACCATCTCCATGTCCACCTTCAATACATCCATAAACCTTCTCTGAGGTCTACCTCTTCTCCTTCTACCCGGCTGCTCCATCTCCAACATTCTTTGATCAATATATTCACTATTCCTCCTCAACACATGTCCAAACCATCTCAACCTGGCCTCTCTGGCTTTATCTCCAAACTGCTCCACCTTCACTGTCCCTCTGATCTGCTCATTTCTAATCTTGTCCAGTCTTGTCACTCCCAACGAAAATCTTAGCATCTTCATCTCCGCCACCTCCAGCTCAGCCTCCTGTCTTTTAGACAGAGCCACAGTCTCCAAACCGTACATCATAGCAGGACCACTACTGTCTTGTAAACCTTCCCTTTCACTCTTGCTGCTATCCTTCTGTCACACATCAGCCCTGACACCCGTCTCCACCCACTCCATCCTGCCTGCACCCTCTTCCTCACCTCTTTTCTACACTGTCCATTGCTCTGGATGGTTGACCCAAGATATTTGAAGTCATCCACCTTTACGACCTCTACTCCTTGCCTGATTTTCATCGTCTGCAGTACAAACTATCATTAAGACTCAGAGAATCTGGAGACATCTCTGTATGAACGGGTCAAGGACAAAAACCAGTACTTGCCTCCCCGACTCTCAGTCTCTCTCCTTTTCTCCTTCCCTCTCTCCTTCTCTTCCCCCTCCCACGCTCCTCTCTCCTTCTCTTCCTCTGTCCCTCCCTCATTCCATCTCTCTCCTACTTTTCCCCACTCACTCACTCATCTCTTTCCCTCTTTTCCCCTCCTCTTCCTCCTTCTCTCCCCCTCACTCCTCTCTGTCCTCCTCTTCCCCCTCCATCACTCCTCTCTCTCCTTCTTTCCCATTTCTTCCTTCTCCTTCTCTCCCTCCCCTCTTCCCCAATCCATCTCTCTTCTTTTCCCTGTTCCTCCCTCACTCTTCTCTCCCCCTCCGCCTCCTTCTCTCCCTCCTCTACTCCATCTCTCTCCTTCTTTTCCCTCCCTCACTCATCTCTTTCCCTCTCTTCCCCTCCTCTCTTCCTCTCTCCTTCTCTACCCCCACACTCCACTCTGTAGTCCTCTTTCTCCACATCACTCCTATCTCTCCTTCTCTTCCTCATTCCTCCCTCCCTCACTCCCATTTCCCCCCACTCCATCTCTCTCCTTCTCTTCCATGTGCCTCCCTCACTCTTCTCTCCTCCTCTGTCTCCTTCACTCCGTCACTCAATCTTTCTTCTTCTCTTCCTCTCTCCCTCCTTCTCTTCCCCTCCCTCACCCAGTCCATCTCTCTCCTTTGCGTCCTTCTCTCATTCTCCCTCCTCCCTCCCTCCTCTCGCTCTCTCATTCTCTTCGCCCCCTCCCTCGCACCTCTCTCTCTCTCTCCTTCTTTTCCCCCTCCCTCGCATCTCTCTCTCTCCTTCTTTTCCCCCTCCCTCCTCTCTCTCTCCTTTTCCCCCTCCCTCCTCTCTCTCTCCTTTTCCCCCTCCCTGCTCTCTCTCTTTCCCCCCTCCTCTCTCTCTCTCTGTCTCTCTCTCTCTCTCTCTCTCTCTCTCGCTCACTCTGCCCCCCCCTCTCTCTCACACCCCCCCTCACCCCCCCCCCCCTCAGTACCCATCCTCTCTCTGTCTTCCTTTCTAACAGCAGCACTTTCAGTTCAGTAGTTATCGTTTTTTTTTTCGTATTTCTTTTTTTGTCTTATCTGGACTGACCGCGTGCGCGCGTGCTTGGTTTCGATCGTGAGCGTGCGCGCGTCCGTGCGCCTAAGCGTGCGCGTGTGCGTGTATGTTTGTGTATGCATGTGAGTGTGTGTGTGTGTGTGTGTGTGAGAGTGTGCGCGCGCGCGCGTGTGTGTGTGTATATGTGCGTGCGTGCGCGTGTGTCACGTGCCGACATGGGGCATTTTCTGCAGGCTGGCCGAGCCGCCTACATGCTCGCGCTCAGCGCCGATGTGGCTGTGCTTGTAGCCCGGATGCCACTTCTCAGAAAGTACCGTCAGGTTAGCCGGTAAGGTCGATGCCGTTGGATCATGTCCTATGTGTCTTCACAAGGTAAGAGGCGAACATGTATTCTCTCTCTCTCTTTCTCTGTGTCTCTCTCTCTCTTTCTCTGTGTCTCTCTCTCTCTTTCTCTCTCTCTGTGTCTCTCTCTCTCTTTCTCTGTGTCTCTCTCTCTGTCTCTCTCTCTCGCTCTGTGTCTCTCTCTCTCTCTCTGTGTCTCTCTCTTTCTCTCTCTCTCTCTCTCTCTCTCTCTCTCTCTGTCTCTCTCTCTGTGTCTCTCTCTCTCTCTCTCTCTCTCTCTGTCTCTCTCTCTCTCTCCATCTCTCTCTCTCTCCATCTCTCTGTCTCTCTTTCTCTCTGTCTCTCTCTTTCTCTCTGTCTCTCTCTCTTTCTCTCTCTCTCTGTCTCTCTCTCTCTCTCTGTGTCTCTCTCCTCTTCTCTTTCTCTCTCTCTTTCTCTCTCTCTGTCTCTCTCTCTCTCTGTGTGTCTCTCTCCTCGTCTCTTTCTCTCTCTCTCTCTCTCTCTCTCTCTCTCTCTCTCTCTGTCTCTCTCTGTCTCTCTCTCCTCTCTCTCTATGCCTTTACTGTGTCTCTCCGTCTTTTGCTTGGCGCAGTTCGTGCTCTGCATCTACTCGCTCTCATCACCACACGCTGGGTTTTGTTGCTGTCGTGAGAAAACGGCGTCCATCAGTGCGCGCGCGATGAGGCTCTGGTCAAGCTCTAGTCAAATGAATGACAGCCATATTACCTGTTGTGACTGAGAGAGAGAGAGAGAGAGAGAGAGAGAGGGAGGCAGTCTTCAGTAGATGATGGTCACTGAGCTTTCTGAGTGTGAGAAACTGTAAAATCGTTATAATGTGTGTTGTAACTGTAATACTTCACCGCATGACAGCGTCACTCAGCTCAGCGAGCAACAAACATCAGATAAGAACAGGGATGAATCCCTGAATCTCCACCGGCTCGTGGAGTTGCGGTGCTCGAGGGCCGTGACAGTACAAACAGTGTATTTATAGAAGCTGAAATGATCCAATAGTAGAAGGTAGAGGTGGGCCTAGCTCTGAGAGAGAGAGACAGAGAGAGAGAGAGAGAGAGAGAGAGAGAGAGAGAGAGAGAGAGAGAGAGAGAGGGAGGAGGAGAAGAGGGAAAGACAGGGGGAAAAGAAAGAAATAGGGAGAGGGAAGTAGGAAGAGAGAGGGAGGGATGGATGAATAGAGAGCAAAGGGAAAGAGAATAAGAGGAAAAGAGAAATGGAAAAGGAAGAGAGAAGGATGGAAGGATGAAGGGAAATGGAGGGAATTAGGAAGAGAGGGAAAGATGGATGAATAGACAGCAAAAGGAAAGAGAGAGAGAGAGAAGGAGGGAGGGATGAAGGGAAAGAGAGAATAAGACGGAAAGAGAAACGGAAAAGGAAGAGAGAAGGACGGAAGGATGAAGGGAAATGGAGAGAAGTAGAAAGAGAGAAGGAGGGAGGGATGAAAGGAAAGAGAGAGAGAGAGAGAGAGAGAGGGAGAAGGATAAGAGGGAAAGACAGGGGGAAAAGAAAGAAATAGGGAGAGGGAAGTAGGAAGAGAGAGGGAGGGATGGATGAATAGACAGCAAAGGGAAAGAGAATAAGACGGAAAGAGAAACGGAAAAGGAAGAGAGAAGGATGGAAGGATGATGGGAAATAGAGAGAAGTAGAAAGAGAGAAGGATGGAGGGATGAAGGGAAAGAGAGAATAAGAGGGAAAGAGAAACAGAAAAGGAAGAGAGAAGGACGGAAGAGCAAAGTAGAAAGAGAGAGAAGATGGGAAGAATGAAGGGGAAAGAGGGAGAGAGAAGAGGGAAGTAGTAAGAAATAGATCGAGGGATGGATTAATAGAGAGAAAGAGAGAGAAGGAGGGAGGAATGAAGGGAATAAGAGAGGGAGAGAGAAAAAGACAGATGAAGGGAAAGAAAAAGGGAAAATGAAGAGAGAGGGAGGGATGGATGAATAAACAGGGGAAAAGACAGAAGAGAGAGAGAAGGAGGGAGGGATGAAAGGACCAAGAGAGACAGAGAGATGGAAGAAGAAAGAGAGGGAGAGATGAATAAAGAGAAAGGAGAAGACGGAAAGAGAAAGACGGATGAAGGGAAGAAGGACGAGAGAGGGAGAGATAATTGAAGAGAAAGAGAGGGGAAGACAGAAAGAGAAGGACAGAGGGATGAAGGGAAAGAGAAAGGGAAAAGGAAGAGAGGAGGAAAGGGGGAAAGGGGGGAAAGAGAGATAGAGATGGAGGGATGAAGGGAAAGAGGGAAAAAGGAAGAGAGGAAGAGATGGATAGAGAGAAAGAAAGATGGAGAGAGAGGGGAAGGAGGGAGGGAGTGAGGGAGAGAAGGATGAAGGGGTAAGAGAGGGAGTAAAGAGAGAGAGTGAGCGATGAAGGGTAAAAGAGAAATATGGAGAGAGAGAGGGAAAGGAGGGAGGGATGAAGGTGTAAGAGAGAGAGGGAGGGAGCGAGGGATGAAGGGTTAAGGGAGGGAGCGAGGGAGGGAGGGATGAAGGGTTAAGAGAGGGAGGGAAGAAGGAAGAGAGGAAGAGATGGATAAAGAGAAAGAAAGGGGAAAAGAGAGAAAGATGGAGAAATGGAAAGGAGGGAAGGAGTGAGGGAGGGAAGGATGAAGGGGTGAGAGTGAGGGATGAAAGGGTTAAGGGAGGGAGGGAGCGAGGGATGAAGGGTTAAGGGAGCGAGGGAGGGAGGGATGAAGGGTTAAGAGGGAGGGAGCGAGGGAGGGAAGAAGGAAGAGAGGAAGGATGGATAAAGAGAAAGAGAGGGGAAAAGAGGGAAAGGAGGGAAGGAGTGAGGGAGGGAAGGATGAAGGGGTGAGAGTGAGGGATGAAAGGGTTAAGGGAGGGAGTGAGCAAGGGAGGGAAGAATGAAGAGATGGATAAAGAGAAAGAGGGGAAAAGAGAGAAAGATGGAGAGAGAGGGAAAGGAGGGAGGGATGAAGGGGTAAGGGAGGGAGAGAGAGAGGGAGGGAGGGAGCGCGGGATGAAGTGTTAAGGGAGGGAGGGAGCGAGGGAGGGAAGGATGAATGGGGAAAAAGAAAGATGGAGAGAGGGAAAGGAGGGAGGGAGGGAGGGAAGGATGAAGGGGTAAGAGATGGAGTAAAGAGAGAGTGAGGGATGAAGGGAAAAAGAAAGATGGAGAGAGAGTGAAAGGAGGGAGGGATGAAGGGGTAAGAGAGGAGGGAGAGAGGGAGGGAGGGAGGGAAGGATGAAGGGGTAAGAGATGGAGTAAAGAGAGTGAGGGATGAAGGGAAAAAGAAAGATGGAGAGAGAGTGAAAGGAGGGAGGGATGAAGGGGTAAGAGAGGGAGGGAGAGTGAGAGGGAGGGAGGGAGCGAGGGATGAAGTGTTAAGGGAGGGAGGGAGCGAGGGAGGGAAGGATGAAGGGGAAAAAGAAAGATGGAGAGAGGGAAAGGAGGGAAGGAGGGAGGGAGGGAAGGATGAAGGGGTAAGAGATGGAGTAAAGAGAGAGTGAGGGATGAAGGGAAAAAGAAAGATGGAGAGAGAGTGAAAGGAGGCAGGGATGAAGGGGTAAGAGGGAGGGAGGGATGAAGTGTTAAGGGAGGGAGGGAGTGAGGGAGGGAAGGATGAAGGGGAAAAAGAAAGATGGAGAGAGTGAAAGGAGGGAGGGATGAAGGGGTAAGAGAGGGAGGGAGAGAGAGAGGGAGGGAGGGAGCGAGGGATGAAGTGTTAAGGGAGGGAGGGAGCGAGGGAGGGAAGGATGAAGGGGGAAAAAGAATGATGGAGAGAGGGAAAGGAGGGAGGGAGGGAGGGAAGGATGAAGGGGTAAGAGATGGAGTAAAGAGAGAGTGAGGGATGAAGGGAAAAAGAAAGATGGAGAGAGAGTGAAAGGAGGGAGGGATGAAGGGGTAAGAGAGGGAGGGAGAGAGGGAGGGAGGGTGAGAGGGATGAAGTGTTAAGGGAGGGAGGGAGCGAGGGAGGGAAGGATGAAGGGGGAAAAAGAAAGATGGAGAGAGGGAAATTAGGGAGGGAAGGATGTAGGGGTAAGAGAGGGAGTAAAGTGAGAGATGGAGGGATTTACACACGCTCTGTGAAACGAGTACAGAAAAGCGGCCACTTCAGTCCAAATGTCGAGGTCATTTTCCTGCATTCACTCTCTCTGCAGGACAATGGAGCAGAGCAGAGAGAGTAAATCATACAAATGAATGCCGGCGTGTGGGCAGAGCAGCCCCTGTTGTCGTGCCATCGTGGGGCCTGTATGCTTTTTCAGATTCTCTTCAGTCTTTAGGTGATGGAGATTTAAACCCTTCAGCTCTTCAGTCCTTCAGCTATGAGTCTTAAGGCTTCTTATCCAGCATCCAACATAAATTATTCAGGAACTACTATGAGACGGATAAGTTATGCAGTTACGTCAGCTGTGAGCGAGTGAGGAATGGGGTTCTTAGAGTTTAAGGGGTTAAGTCAGTTCACGGAGCACAACGTAAAGTTCCCTCTCAGCTGTGAGACTGCAGTCATGTGCTGCTACAACCAGGACGGGTCGAATTCAACGATTGGTTTTGTTTTGCGTAGTAATTGAACTGAAGTCACAAATATGATGAGAAATGTGCTGGATCTGTTTTTATGTTGAATTAGAGAAGCTAAACATAGGGATTCCAGGATTGTTATAGGCTGTAGAGGGCAGGATTTTTTTGACCCTCTAAAGCTAAGTGCTTTCCAGGTGGAAGATCTGGAAGTGTAGGACCGGTAATATGAAGATTGTGAGGGTCCAGGATGTTACACCATGATTTTGGAGGTGTACAACCAGTTAAATAAAGATCATTCTAGTACCAGTTATGTAAAGGTTATGTAGGTCTAGGCCCACAAAGCTAATGCAGATCTAGGGCTGGTTATTCAGATTATTTGAAGATTATGATGGTCTAGGACCAGTTACATTAAGATTATGATGATCTAGGACCAGTTATGTGATGATTACGATGGTCTAGGACCAGTTATGTGAAGATTACGATGGTCTAGGACCAGTTATGTGATGATTACGATGGTCTAGGACCAGTTATGTGAAGATTACGATGGTCTAGGACCAGTTATGTGAAGATTATGATAGTCTATGATCAGTTATGTGAAGATTATGATGGTCTAAAACCAGTTGTGTAAAGATTATGATGGTCTGGGACCAGTCATATGAAAATTATGACAGTCTAGGGCCAGTTATATAAAGATTTACGCAGGTCCATGACCAGTTGCTTAAAAATGATATGGGCCTAGAATGAGCTCCGCTGAGATTATGCGTTGTACATTCCCTGAGTGGAGCGATGGGCGATCTGTTCTCTGTGACGAGCAATGGGATTAGTGTCGTAACTGTACCGGCCAGCAAAGTCACTTTACCCTAACATCCCGACAAGCTTTATCCGCATTACTTCACGTCTGCTCCGCACGGTTACGACGCTGCGTTACAGCGCTCAGTCATATTTCAGTATTAGTCTGAAATATTCAGTATTAGTATTATCATTCAGATATTTTGCAGTTCACCCCTCCTAGAATAGAGGACCCCAGACGTGTGCTAGCTGGTGTCTGAGCTCTGTGAAAAGCTGTGGTAGGAGTGATGGCAGCAAGGCGGTGTGATCCATCACTGACCTGCCGAGCCAGCTAACGTTCCTACACTAACGTTCCTGAGAAACTAAACCGTTTAGCCCTTGTAACCAGATAGCCTAGCACTCACCAAGCAGCTAAAAAGAATTTTCTTTCTTAAATTATGACAAAAACAAATCTTTCTCCCACTATCCCAGGACAGATTTGTGAAATGTTCCACTGTTTGGTGAGCGTTTGTCGTATTCTGACCGTAAAGGGAAGTTTAAAACTGTTATTTACCACCCAGAAGCAAAAACCAGCCTTCAGAATTGGGAGGAGCGACGAGTAACGGACACCCAGCCCTGTTAAGGAGCTAATGCGTCTGTGCTGCTAATGCTAACGCGACTAGCATTTGAGTTTTCGCTCATATTTTTCACTAAAGAGATAAAAATGGTAAGCGTTCCCTGACCTCACACGAATCTGTGGGAATATGGTCAATTCTGTGAACGTGTGTGGGCAGTATATCGTTTCAAGAGGTACAGGCTGGTTTAGACAACAAAAGAAGCCAGCTAGCAAGCAAGCGAGCTAACTTAGCCAAATGAAATGGTTTGGAGTGGCATAAAATGAGCAAGAGACGACGTTAATGTGGTTATCGTGGTTATTTTGACAGTTCCAGTTCACAAACGGATGGGAAATGAAGTAGAGCCCTAGGTTCGGTCGGGCCAGTACCTGGGCAGCCTCAGTTACCTGATATTCCAGTTACATGAATGTGAAGTCTTTCTGTCTCTGTCTCAGAGACAGAGTTTTGATTATGTGCAATGACGTTATGGCGTCAGATTCGTTTTTGGCCATAAGTACTTTGTACTCAAGGCTGCATGTGCTACAGTTCAGTTTGCCAAATGCTTCCATATATTAAACATGCGGATTTCGTGAATGATTTATGACGGCAAGATTGGCTCTCCAAACGCTGGATTGGACTCTCTAGCGATTGAATTGACGTGACAGAAATTGAGCAGGAACGTGTTGTATTAGAAGAGCTGTATGTAAGATATCGCTTGGCTTATTATAGGATTCTCATAAATCATTTACAGACAATGAGCAAGCAGCAGGTGGGTCATTAGGAATTCATCAGCCTTCGTACAGCCTTCGCACTCTTCATGGTACAGTTCTGCAGTAGTGGTCTTGTTGGAACTACGATGGTACTGTACTGCAGCGCAAATGGAATTTTTCCCTTAAACAGACTGGAGTTAATTAGCCAAGAAGTGTCTGTTGTCCATATGTTATTATATATATGTATATGTGTGTATATATATATATATATATATATATATATATATATATATATATATATATATATACACTGATCAGGCATAACACTATGACCACCTCCTTGTTTCTACGCTCATTGTCCATTTGATCAGCTCCACTTACCATATAGATGCACTTGTAGTTCTATAATTAGAGGTTGTGTTGCGCTGGTCTGAGTGGATCAGACACAGCAGTGCTGCTGTGCATGTCCGTGTCACTGCTGGACTGAGAACAGTCCACCAACTAAAAAGATCCAGCCAGCAGCGTCCTGTGGACACTGATGAAGGACTAGAGGATGACCGACACAAACCTCTGACTTTAGATCTACAAAGTGGACTGACAAGGTCGGAGTGTCTAATAGAGTGGACAGTGAGTGGACACAGTGTTTAAAAATGTCTGATCCACTCGTACCAGCACAACACACACTAACACACCACCACCACGTCAGTGTCACTGCAGTGCTGAGAATGACCCACCACCCAAATAGTACCTGCTCTGTGAGGGTCCCTGGGGGTCCTGACCACTGAAGAACAGGGTAACAGAGTATCAGAGAAACAGATGGACTACAGTCTGTAACTGTAGAACTACAAAGTGCAGCTATACAGTAAGTGGAGCTGATGAAGTGGACAGTGAGTGTAGAAACAAGGAGGAGGTCAGAATGTTATGCCTGATTGCTGTATATATGTTTCTGTATGTTTGATCATTGAGGTTGCTGCTGCTTTTGTTACCTATATGATGTACTTATAGCCATTTTTAGAGATTACAGTGAGTCATGCAGTGCCAGCAGGCCTGTTGGAGATTACTGAACGACTCAGCGCAGTTTGAGGCAAGCGTGTCCGGAGTAAGGCATGCAGTTTACACCATGCTATTTGGTGGGGTATAAGCTTCTGCCACTTGTTAGACACATTAAGCTCATAGCTGTAGTGCAAAAAAGTAAGAAGCATAATTCCGATATCAAATGTCTTGGCTGATCAGTTGTATTTACGGTGTGGAGAAAACTGTGTGAATGACATTTTTCTTCTAATTGTTACTTTAACAAAGCATTCTGGCCTGAAACTAAAGTTTAATATGTCATTTACTGAGCATCATTACAACCTCAGCCTCATCAGTGTATTCATGTTTCCGTTGACCATCGTTCTCGCACTACAATTCCCAGAATGCATTGCACAAATGCATACAACCAACAGGAACTTCTGCAGTGTCAGTTAAATATGACTGCCAAAAATCCCCCAGAAATCATCCCCAAAGGTCCTCCCACCTGTAAGATGCATCATTAGATGGATTTTAATAGGCAACAAATAGGCAACATTACAACAAAAAAAGGTTTACTTGCCATTTTTGCCCCTTTATCCCTTTTATAAGGGAATTCCACTAATTCTTCCAAATTTCTTTGTTGTTTAGAGTGGTGGTGATAGGAACCAGGCGTCTGAAGCGTTTAATACTTCTGAAAGCTCCCTCACAGACAGCTATTACATGAAGTTGCTATAAATAAGCTGTGGAGAGGTACAGGCAGAGCGTTATAAGGCAGAATAGCTCACATAAAGACGTTTCTTTGGTGGTTTTGGATAGTAAATAAAATGGCTGTATTTGTTTTGTAGACATTGTGACATCTGGGTCTCATCCTAACCACTGTAAAGAAATCCAAGTCTGTAGGTTTCTCTACAGTGAGCCATTGTAAACCATGCTGAATGGCTTTGTTTACATCTCAACAACAATATTATGCAGAAACTTTGAAAGTTTGGTGGAATTCCCCTGTAAGATTGTCCATCTAAACCCCGGTTTGAGGGGAGATCGTTATTTTCACGTCTTGCCTGTGATTTCGTCAGAACACTTTGATTCTGGTGGGGTTCTCTTTGGCTGTCTCTGTTGATGGGCTACACAAACTCGACACTGTTGGCTTTGGGGTGCTTTACATTCATAGTGTTAAATCAAATGTTAGACATTTTTGTCAAATCTGTGTTTGTTGCCAAACTTCTAATGACCTTAAAAACATATTAAATTCATTTTTTGCAGTGCATTCGCTACCAAGAACACAAGTTCCAGAGAGTCGATCTAACGTGCTGATATTTCATCCCACTGTTAACACATTCATTCACTTTTATTAGTCTTAAACGTTGCCTTCGGCCATTGTCCTTTCCTGATATGGTGTACTGTGTACACAAGAGATGGATTACAGTGTTATACAGTGCTGTAAATAATAGAGTAATGGCAGTTTGGATCAATATGCCCTGCTTAATGAATTGTGTCTGAGAGAAGCTGAAGCTGTTTGCTGTGGTTTTAATTCAGGAGGTGTGGAACTCGGGATTATATGGCCAGATTAGATTTTTAGGCATACTGTAGTGAGGACGGGTTACCTGCATTAGGCCTTTCTCCACTGTGATAATCACACACAGAAAGTTCAGCCCAGTGGGAATCAAGACTCGATGTAACCTGATGGTATGCGAAGATGTTTTACAGTTATGGTGCAGCTCAACAGTTCTGGCACTTTCAACAAGAGATCATGAGTTCTTTTCCCATGCTAGAGCCACATGTGACCAGTAGTTGCCTTTCTTGGACAGGGAGAGACTCTGGGTGGGCAGGATGGCCCTCCTTCTCCAGCATGTGCTAACCTTCACCCTCGCAGCACTGGTGGTATTGTGTGATTTGAGGGCACCCGCTAGCAGGTAGAATTGGACAAAATTGGAGAAAATTATAAATTACACAACCCATGCCCCCAAAAAAGGGCAATTCACCAATTTCACAGCATGGTGAATTCCACTCTCCTGAATCTTGGTTTCTCTGAGTGCTTCTTCCTCTAGAGCAGGCATGTCAAACTGGGACCTTCCAGGCCAAAGTGCTGTGGAGATTAGTGTTTTTCCCTAATCTGACCCCTGAAATCAGTTCATGAAGGCTTTGCGAATAAGATGATGAGCTGAATCAGGTGTGTTTAATGAGGTCTGAGGTCTGCGGTGTCGTGGCCTCTGATGACTGGACCCTCCGTTTGAGTCTTGGCTTCTCTCAGACCTTCTTCCTTGTGACGACCTTCATGGTTCCTCTTGCTGTTACTTCCTCATGCTTTTTTTCCTGCCATGTCTAGATTGATGTCAAGACTGTGATTTGAACTGCATCCATTCTGGAATGCCAGAAATGCTTATAATGAATTACATCAATATTCAGAGGAGTGTGAGTGCATTTTATAGTCAAAGATAAATTCCCAGGCTTTTCCCAAATGTAATAATACACTCGTCTGCTAATAGATACTCCTGTCATATATCGCTGTTGTCAGATGAAAACCTCGTACCTCCACTGATTTTTCAGTTTTTGGTATAGTTTGAAAATGCCTGTTGCCATTTACATTGATTGTAAATTTCATGATGAATGGTCCAAAAGAAACGACCCAAAATGACTTGGAAAAACGTCTGGTTCCATTGACTTACATTAAAAGTAAAGTGTGTTTTTGCCTTCTCCTGTAAAGGTACCATTTTGGAGATACAAGGTTTTCTTGCATGTTCTCCCCGTGTCTGCCTGGGTTTTCTCCGGGTTCTCCGGTTTCCTCCCACAGTTCAAAGACATGCAGTCAGGCTGTTTGGACATGCAAAATTGCCCCTGGGTGTGAGTGACTGTCTGTTTGCCCTGCGATGGACTGGTGAACTGTCCAGGGTGTATCCTGCCTTTCGCCCAATGACAGCTGGGATAGGCTCCAGCACCCCCGCGACCCAGAGGGAGAAGTGGCTTAGAGGTTGTGTGTGTGTGTGTGTGTGTGTGTGTGATATTTTTGCCATATCACCCACCCCTACTTTGAAGGTCTTTTACAAGCTGCAAATGTCTGTGTTTAATCTAGAACAGCCAAAAAATGTTAATGTGAATTGCTGTAGTTCTAGCACTAACATACTACCAGAATCACTAGCATCCCATAGCATGTACTAGCATTGTATATAGTATACCATAGAGGTGTACTAGCATCCCATAGCATGTACTAGCATTGCTGTACAGATGTTTTTCCCTCATGCTTTTTCCCAGACCAGTACACTACTCATATCATGTTATCGACAGCTCAGATAGACTGTAGCAGCAAAGCCCTCAACTCAGGCCTGATCTCAGCTGTAGACGCTTTACCAGCACAGATCAGTGCTGTGGCCAGTTGGAGGGTTGGAGTCTTATAAGTGCCAATGCTAGCTGCAGTCACAAAGGGAACTTAAAGTGGGTGAAGCAGCTAGCGCTAACCAAATGTTCAGTTTGCAGGATGGACTGGACACTCGCTCGCTTGCTCACTACCTCGCTCTGCCTGTGTGCTTCTCACTCTCGCTCCTTTACACGCACACTCAAATGTTATATTTATGTATTCATGAACTTCTGGTCTGTTTTTCGCCTCAGTCTCACTTGATTATCGTTGCATGATACCAAGTTGAGACTTGAAGTTTTCACTTAAAGACTAATTGAATTTATTTGATTTGAATGTGTACATTTTTTCCACATGAATGAAATATTTAAGATCAACACTAGGTTATATAAATACATAAGGGTAGAACACGGTGCTTAAAATGATGCTGGGATCTAAAGGTATCCTAAAGAAAACTAGTGGTCTCTAATGGTAACCACCCTGATAGCAAGAGGACAGTGGTCCACTGTCGATATGTGCTTGCTATCTGCCCATATTTCGTATGAGAAAGCAAAACCAGCAAGTCTTAGTCCTAAAGGTTCTTATGGTCTTTTTCATTGGGGTCCTCTCCCCTAGTTAGCAGCACTGTTTAGCATAGACATTGTTAGATAGATGGCTTGACTTTTATTGAACAATGGCTTGAAAATGGTGCACTGCACTGACCAATTTGATGACCTTACTGAAATTCTTTTCATTTTGAAACGATGCGGGACGAGCCAGGAGGAGCTGTTGCCTATTGCTCTTGTAAAAATAGTTTTTAGCGCGATAAACAAACACGTGACCACAATTTATGTTCGGTGCTGCGTGAATTTATTAAATGTCAGTTTGAGTATTTCTGCCCTGCGATGGACTGGCGACCTGTCCAGGGTGTATCCTGCCTTCCGCCCGATGACTGCTGGGATGGGCTCCAGCACCCCCCTGCGACCCTGATGGAGAAGCGGCTTAGAAAATGGATGGATGGATGGATGGATGGATGGAGTATTTCTGACATTAGGCCTCTTTCCAACATACTGTGTTTATTGCAGACTTGTTGAAGTTCAGTCTGTTTCGATGTGAGAAGACTCGACTAGGTCTGGGCGATGGGGCGATTAATCAGATATCAGAATCGGAAAAGAACTGAGAGAAAATCAGAGTGGACTGATTGACCATTAAACAGCTTGTAGATATGTTGGGAAATTGGGGCTCATGTTATTATGATAAATTACATCATCAACATGTCGCAATATGCTTTTCTAAGTAGAATTAGTCCTGTTTATTTGGATTTAGTGCAGTCCAGGATGTGAACTGTTGAATAAAAATAATTTGTATTAATACAAAAGATGGTTCTTTAAGGGTTCTTTAGTAAAAAAAATCATTCTAAATAGAACCGTGAACTCTCAAAGAAACCATTTTCATGATTGAACGGTTCTTTGCATGGTTAAATAGTTCTTCAGATTGATGGATTTAAAAAAAAAATGTTGAAAATAGTTTTTGAAAAAGCACCAAAAGGGTTCTTTTATAGTTACAGGCTTGACATCGTAATAGGAGAACCTATTTTGGTACTTTCTGAAAATGGCGCATGCGTAGAGAACCACTTGGTGTATACGTTACCATGACAACCAGCATCACGTGTCCAGTCAGAGTGAGATGAGCAGCAGTGAGCAGTGCTTGTGTTTATAATTGCTTTAAAATGATGTCAGACTCAGGAGAACGTCCTTCACATGTCCTTTTTAAAGAAGGCCAAGAGGAAGACGTCGTGATCTGAGACACATAAGCTGGACGTCCGTCCCACTGCTGTCTTTAAAGATCAGAGCATAAACTTCGTCTCCTCTGCAGGAGTTGAACGGTGTAAACTTTCACGACAAACATGCACAGAACGTACTTAAACTTTCCAATTGGGAATGTAATTGGATACAGGCGTTTACACAGCTATTACACGGGATTATTTACAGGATTACCCAACTCGTTCAATCGGATAGACACTGTATTCCGAATGGCCTCAATCAGACTAGTCTATTCCGATTGAGGTGTTTATGTGGACGTATTATTTATTATTTTATTATGTGTTATTAGGCTGCATGTAAACATGGATTTTGTGTTTATATACTACATCCAACTTTTTTTTTTAAGGAAAACCTGTTTATTTCCCATAATATTGGCTCTTTAATAGCAGGAAGAAAGTGAACTGGCCTTGAATGTTTAAACCAAACTAAACCAGCAGGTTGCAGATTTGATCTCTGGCTTAAGCCGGTTAACACAGATCAACTACAAACTTCACAATAAACGATGGTCTTCTGGGAGCATCGTTAGGCCTTCTTTTTAATTTTTTGTGCCCTCTTTTTCAAATATCTTCTCCTTCTCAACTGCCACTTATCAGAACGGGTTGACTGGTCTGGCTAGAACGTGACCGGAGAACGTACTATTCTCCGAGAGCAAATCGGCAGACTGAATGAATGAAGGAAACAAGTGTAATCTAAAAGACTTCGGATGGGTTTTAACAGGCAGGTGACTCGCTCCATTTCAAAGGAATTAGGAACATGTATTCACTGCAAGCGTGTCAGCATCATTCTGTTCCCCCGAGATATAAATTTGGGCTGGACTGTTCTGTGTTTCCCACTAGAGGTGCTTAGTGTGACCAAACTGCACTGTCAGGCTACAAGCTGTCCTCTAGCACAAGCATTCCGGCAGATCCAATTATGCTGTGGCCTAACATTGTATTTAATGTGTGCTTAAAGGAACTGTTTGGTGGACAAAAATCCAATTTACACGCATTTCCACCCTGGTTGTAGTCGATCTGCTAAGACAGGTTTGGAAGGCAAATTTGGCTTCTTTAGTGTAGCGTTGGCGCTATGGGGCTAACATTGCGAACAAACAGTACAAATCAATAGTCACCCAAATCTTTTCCATAAAAATAAAACCCCAAAACCTCTTAAAACCCACTTAAACCACATCATCAAGGCTGTTCAGACTTTAGGACGCATTATGACTTCTCGGGAGCTATAAAATGCCGTCATGGATTTGGAGGAATCTGACGCGAGACCAGGCCTGTAATTTGCGACTGCTGAACACCAGTGTTGTCTGAGATGACTGCCCATAGAGGTTCTGTGTGTTTTTACAGTTCACAGTAAGTTATACTGTGTCCTATAATGGAGACCAGGATGCGGTCTGAGTGGGTTGAGGGACGTTTTAGTGACGCATTTTTATGAAAACAGTTCGAGCTGTTTGGGTGACTGAGGTCTAGTGCTTGTTAGCGATGTTAGCTTAGCAAAATTTGGACTCCAAACATGTCTTGGCTGGTCAACTACGTCTGGGGAAAGTGGACAATTGTGTAAATTAGATTTGTCACTGGACTGTTCCTGTAATAGTGTGGTGTAACTTTCCCAGCACTTCCCATAAATTCCCACTCTCCATGCTGCTGAGGGTTCAGCTGTTGTGGAATACAGAGCGTTCAAGCAGAGAGCTTATTACATTGGTAATTAATTGATCTACTGATTACATTTGATGACTAAGTAATCAGAGTGTTAAAGGGGTATTCCACTAAAATTTCAAAACTTTCTGCCTAATTCAGTGGTTGATGTAATCAGTCATTCAGAGTAGTTTAGTGTGAAAGTGGTTAGTTGTACAGAAACTGACTCCGATTTCTTTACAGTGGTGGTGATGGGAACCAGACGTCACCATGTCTACAACACAAATATAGACATTTTATTTACCTCCCAGAACCACCAGTGAACCTACACGTGTCTTCTGAGTGTTTCTATGTGACGTTGATGATGATAAAATAGTGTAAAATCTAATAAAACAAGTTTTGTTTGGGAACCTTTTGTCTTACAACACGCTGCATGTATCTCTGCACCATTAAAAAAGTACATTTGAGCCAAAATCGCTACGCTATATGTGAAAGGGTGGGTGCCCCTAGACTGATGACATGTTTCAAGTTCACACATCCTCTACTGAGGACACACTTCTGCACGATTTAATACAGAGTTACTGTTAATGACATCGTAATGTTGAACAAGCACGTTCAGAACTGTCGACCAGCATTACAGCCTGTCTGAAACTCATTTGTGAGGTCAGACACTGATGTTGGATGAGAAGGTCTGGCTCACAGTCTCTAATTCATCCCAAAGGTGTTCTGTCTGGTTGAGGTCAGGACTCTGTGCAGGCCAGTCAAGTTCTTCCACACCAAACTCGCTCATCCATGTCTTTGGACCTTGCTTTGTGCAGTGGTGGTCAGTCATGTTGGAACAGGAAGGGGCCAAACTCCCCAAACTGTTTCCACAAAGTTGGGAGGACGAAATTGTCCAAAATCTCTTGGTGCTGAAGCATTAAGAGTTCCTTTCACTGGACCTAAGGGGTCGAGCCCAACTCCTGAAAAACAACCGCACACCATGATCCCCCCTCCACCAAACTTTACACTTGGCACAATGCAGTCAGACAAGTACCGTCTCCTGGCAACCACCAAACCCAGACTCGTCCATCGGATTGCCAGATGGAGAAGCGTGATTGGTCACTCCAGAGAACACGTCTCCACTGCTCTAGAGTCCAGTAGCGGCGCTTTACACCAATGCATTCCACGCTTTGCATTGCGCTTGGTGATGTAAGGCTTGGGTGCAGCTGCTCGGCCATGCAAACCCATTCCATGAAGCTCTCTACGCTGTTCTTGAGCTGATTTGAAGGCCACATGAAGTTTGGAGGTCTGTAGTGACTGACTCTGCAGAAAGTTGGTGACCTCTGATCACTATGCCCCTCAGCATCCGCTGACCCCGCTCTGTCATTTCACATGACCGACCACTTCGTGGCTGAGTTACTGTCGTTCCCAATCGCTTCCACTTTGGTATAATCCCACTGACAGTTGACTGTGGAATATTTAGTAGTGAGGAAATTTCACGACTGGACTTGTTCCACAGGTGGCGTCCGATCACGGTACCACGCTGGAATTCTCTGAGCTCCTGAGAGCGACCCATTCTTTCACTAATGTCTGTAGAAGCAGTCTGCAGGCCTAGGGGCTCGGCTTTATACACCTGTGGCCATGGAAGTGATGGGAACACCTGAATTCAATGATTTGGATGGGGGAGTGAAAACTTTTGGAAATATAGTGTATATCTTACTTGTCATGTTATGCAGTATTCGGTAGCATAACATTGTATCCCTCAGCCTCATAGGTTTCACCGAATTCTGGACTTTTTATCATTTTCATATTTATATATAGTGTATTGCCAGGATGACAATTAGAGAATTTTTTTTAATATTTATATCAGTGTCTGCTTTGGACTTGGCATGTCCTCCTTTTGCTTAAATGACCATGAGCACTCAAGCTGGTATACACTGCACAGATAAAAGCTGCTGATGACTAGATCAGATGAGAAAAGAAAATATTCTGTTTTTCTTGTCATGACTTTTCTTTGTTTTACATTTTTAAGAATTCTAAAACTTATTATTTCCAGGTTCAAATGGAAAAAAAAATCCAGATTTATAATGTATTTCATGTACATTATCATTATTATCATTGCCAAATAAGCACTGCTGATTCCTGAGAAGGTGAAGTTTAATCAATTATAACTTTTAATAGAGTAATCAAGTTTATGGATTAATAGTGACAGTTTAAAGACATTTATACTTTAAATGACCTTTATACATTAGGTGTTGTCCTTTTGCTGATCTGTGACATAGCAAAGTCTCACATTTGTGAGATTCGTACACTTTGTGCTTGTTCTGAAGGATTTTGCTGCATTGTAATGTAATCAGCTTTGATTAAATCCTAAGCGAGTTTCAGATGATGCTGTTTGAAAGTTCTGAAGTTGTTCACATCAAATGTGCGGAATTGTATTAACTTATTTTCGCAAATCAACAAAAAATATACTTTGGCCCGGGTGCTAAAACTTTTGCGTACAACTTTATATACTGTTGTGATCACATCAAAACTTCAGGATTTCATTGATGTCTTCATTTTTTTGTACACCATTTAAAAACACCAGCTGCCCTTTGCACCGTGTGAACATTGCGTGATGAATTGACCAATAGACATCGTCCACAATGTGTCACGCTTGGCTCCCCCCCCCCCCCCATGTGCTTTTTGTTTACCTTTTGATAATCCACGTGCTTTCTTCTCTCTTTATTTTCTTTGTATACCTAGTCCTGCCCCCTTATTTTGTGACTCCACCCCGATTGTTTTCACCTGTCTCTCGTCTTCACAGTGTCGTATTTAAGCCCTGTGTTTGCCTTTTGTTTTCTCTGGTCTTTGTTCGATGTATGTTTGTTGGATGTTTTGTTGTTCCGGCCTCTGTGTTGTACTTCAGTCTGTATTTATATTGTAATGTCTGTCCCGCGATCTCTCCGTGTTGGTTATATGAACCTGGACTGTCATGACATAAAAGTCGCTTATCTCAGCACGTGTGTCCGCCTCAGCGCTCCGCGTTACATAAAGACCAGCCAACAGAGGATGCAGCGAGTAAGAGACATACTGGGATGTGGCTGTTCCATTGGGACGAAACTCCGGCTGTTTCTACGCAGCCCGAGTTACACACGTCCCAACGCCGCCAAGCCAAGTCTGCTGCTCCCTGTCGGCCTTCTGTTTCTCCTGTGTCGGCTTCTGTGTCTCCTGTTTCTGTTCCTTTGTTTTTGCCCTCCTCTGTTCCTGGTGTGGTTTTGTTCCCTTCTGTTGTGTCTGTGCCTGTTCCCGTTCCTCTTGTGGTCTCCGTTCCCATCTCTCCTTTTGTTTCGCCGGTTTCTGTGCCTGTGTCCATCTTGGTTCCTGTTCCCATGTCGTTTGCGTGGTCTGTCTTGCGTTCTTGTTTCCCTCATCATGTTGTGCCTCCTGTCATCCCTCGTTCGATCGGAGTAGTTTTGTGTTGTGCCTCCTCGTCCTCCCGCCCAGCCCATTTTTTGTCCTCTGTCTGCTTGTGTGTCTTCTGTTCCTGTGTCTGATGCTGTGTCTCCTATTTCTGTGTCTGTGCCCTTGTCTTCTGTTCCACGTTCTCGTGTCCCTGCTTCTGTGCCGGTTGTTCCTGCTTCTGTGCCGGTTGTTCCTGCTTCTGTGGCCATGCCTGTTCTGTCCTTCGTTCCTTGTTTCCCAGCTCCTGTCCCTGTTCAGTCCTGTCCTTGGTGTCTGTTTGGTTTTGTTCTGTTCTGTTTTTTTTTCACGCTTTGGAGTGGGGGAATATGTCACGCTTGGCTCCTCCCACTCCCCCATGTGCTTTATGTTTACCTTTTGATTGTCCACGTGCTTCTTTGTTTTGGTATACCTAGTCCTGCCCTCTTGTTTTGTGACTCTGTCTCTGATTGTTTTCACCTGTCTCTCGTGTTCACAGTGTCGTATTTAAGCCCTGTGTTTGCCCTTTGTTTTCTTTGGTCTTTGTTTGATGTATGTTTTTTGGATGTTTTGTTGTTCCGGCCTCTGTCTTGTACTTCAGTCTGTGTTTATTTTGTCATGTCTGTCCCGCGATATCTCCGTGTTGGTTATTTGAATACCTAGACTGTCACGACCACGACCCTGGATTTACCCCTATATAAAAGTCGCTTATCTCAGCACGTGCGTCCGCCTCCTCGCTCCGCGTTACACAATGACTTGGAAATCATTCTCATGACGTTTTCTTACATAAGAACTTTTTTCCTTTTCCTGTAAGTCACTGTCAGGTAATTACGTAATTAATTAATTAATTAATTGACCCTTACTGGTCCCACAATGGAGAAATTTCACCTCTGCATTTAACCCATCCGTGAAGTGAAACACCACATACACCCTAGTGAAAACACACACTAGGGGGCAATAAGCACACTTGCCCGGCAGCCCTATCCGCAGCGCCCAGGGAGCAGTTGGGGGTTAGGTGTCTTGCTCAAGGACACCTCAGTCATGTGCTGTCAGCTCTGGTATCAATAGGGAGTTTGTTCCTCCTTTGCTGCAGTCACAGCCTCTACTCTTTTGGGAAGGCTTTATACCAGATGTTAGAACATTGCTGTAAGGATCTGATTGCCTTCAGACACAAGAGCATTAATGAGGTCAGGTACTGATGGTGGATGGGTCACCCCAACTCCTCCCAAAAGTGCTGCATAGATCTTCAGCATTGGGCATAGTGACCTTAGTCATGTGCTGCTGCTCCAGCATGTCACAGTGTACCAGTCAGTGTTCCTCTGTGGAGATTATCACTGCTGCCAGAGGGAAACCTTGTATCTCCATTTTTGTTGGTTTTTACAGTTTTTGACAATTTGAAGATACCTGTAGCTCTTTACATTGTGTGTAAATTTCCTGATGAATGGAGCAAAAGAAACGGCCCAAAATGACTTGGAAAAACGTCTGGTTCCATTGACGTACATTAAAAGTGAAGTGTGTTTTTTCTTTCTCCTGTAAAATTCCTGTTTTGGAGATACGAAATTTTCTTCTGACAACAGCGATATATAAGCTGTGTGAGCACAATTTGAAGCTTATGTCAGCAATTAAAGTAGCTGAAATGAGTGATTTAGAAGGTGGCTTGTTATACTTTGGATATATAGTTTGTATGTATATTATAAATGTTTCTGCTGTAAACGTCTGTGTACAGTTTTGCTCGGTTAAAGAAGTGAGCAGTTATTATATTGTGTACATTTACAGCGTAGAGTCCTGTTTATACTTGTTGTTATTATAATGGATGCTGTGTCTGGATTAAGTCCATGTGCACATTTAAAAGACAAGCGTGACCACGTTTGTGATCTGAGCTAACAGTCCTGATCTTGATTTAGTCCGATCTTGTCTGTGTGTATGTCTTTGAACTTAATTGAATTCAGAACCGTTTTGCCAACTGTGTTTACACACTGTGGAATTAGACCTCCACACTTAACCCATCAACACCGTGAAACACCCACATACACACACACTAGGGGCAGTGAGCACACTTGCCTGGGGAGCAGTGGGCAGCCCTATCCACAGTGCCCGGGGAGCAATTGGGGGTTAGGTGCCTGGCTCAAGGGCACTTCAGTCTTGGACTGTAAGCCGAGGGGATTGAACCGGTGACCTTCCGGTCACAGGGCTGTTCCCTAAACTCCAGCCACATGCAAAAGGAGTATATTTCCATATATTTTTGAAAATATATGCAATATATTTCCATATGTGTTTGACATAAATTGTCACTGTCCACAAAATTATAATATTAAATTCTAAGATTTTGAGCATTTTGATTTTTTTTTGTTTTTTGGACAGTGACAGTATGTCAATAGTAAAAAGTAACACTGCTGCATATGTTTCATCTACATATATATGTGTGTGTGTGTGTGTGTGTGTGTGTGTGTGTGTGTGTGTGTGTGTTTCAACATATTGACAGTACATCAGCCATCCACTTCATTAGGTACACCTCCTTGTTTCCACACTCACTGTCTGTTTTATTGGCTCCGCTGACCCTGTAGATGAACTGTAGTCCATCTGCTGCTCTGCATACTTTGCTCCCCTTTTCTTCAGTGGTCAGGACCCCCACAGGACCACCACAGATGTTATTATTTAGTTGGTGGATCATTCTCAGCGCTGCAGTGACGCTGATGTGGTGGTGGTGGTGGTGTTAACAGGATAAAATGGGACTAATAAAGTACCAGAGAAACAGATGGACTACAGTCTCTAACTGTAGAACTACAAAGTGCTCCTATAGAGTAAGAGGAGCTGATAAAGTGGACAGAGTGTAGAAACAAGGAGGTGGACTTAATGGAGTGGCCAGACTGTGTATATGTGCATGTAGTCTCATATATTTAAAGATTTAAAAATGGCAGAGTGCGTCACAGACATTGCACATATATTTTTAATATGAGAGACTATATGTCTGTATATTTTTCTTCCACGTGGGGTGTAAACGCAGTGCGTCCAGCTGGGCTGTATTCATGGTCTAACATCATGTGCGCTCCACCCACAACTTTCAATATCATTCTCATCTCTCTTGTTAAGTTTGTTCTTAGGCAACTGCATGCAGACGTTGAAAAAAAGGTTATGAAGGCAAAAGTTAATAAGCCTTTCGCCGCTTGTGGAGGGCACTGCACAGACGTCCCCCTGCTCTTGGCTGTGATTTTGATCCAAATTTGTTCCAACTGTTCTTCAGTTGTGAGCGCTAAGCAATACTAACTGACTTGCTGACTTGCTTCCTTTTTCTGGCTGAAAGGGTCAAATGTGTCTCTTGCCTCCATTTATGTGCTGAATAAAGATAGAATCGCATGATGTGTTTGCCTAATGCATGCTGGGTGTTGTAGGCTACGTTCACATTACAGGCCTCATTGCTCAAATCGTATTTTTTGCTCAAATCCGATCACTCTGACTCGATGGTTCACACTCGATTAGGTACGGGACTCAAATCTGTCATTGTGAACGAACCGGTGTCCTGAAAAAAATCACTACATCATCATCAAACAGGCTAATGAGCAGAACGAGCTTCGCTGAGAAGATCATTAACTCTGATCAGCTCTCAGCTTCGCTATTAGAGCGAGACGAAGGAGAAAAGGGTGAAATGAGTTGCTTTTCCACTGTTTACAGGCTTTAACTTCTGTTCGGCGCTGCTGTACATGAATTCCGATCTGAGCGTCACAATAAGGTCGCATGGCCACGAATTGGATATGTATTCGATCTAGGACCAAATATTAGTCACTCAGGTCTGATTTGAAAAGATCAGATTTGTGTGTCCACACAGCCCCGAAAAAACATCAGATCTGAGTCACGTTAGGGCAAAAATCGGATTTGTGTGTCCACACAGCCCCGAAAAAACATCGGATCTGAGTCACGTTAGGACAAAAATCGGATTTGTGTGTCCACACAGTACCGACAACATCGGATCTGAGTCACGTTAGGGCAAAAAATCGGATTTGTGTGTCCACACAGTACCGACAACATCGGATCTGAGTCACGTTAGGGCAAAAAATCGGATTTGTGTGTCCACACAGTACCGACAACATCGGATCTGAGTCACGTTAGGGCAAAAAATCGGATTTGTGTGTCCACACAGTACCGACAACATCCAATCCAATTACAAAACACGGCAGATGACATGTTGACCTCTAAAATTTTACTTTTACATTTACAGCATTTAGCAGACGCTTTTATCCCAAGTGACTTCCAAACAGTGCTTTGTCTATCTAAAGAAAGTGTCTTTGTTAGAAAGCTGGTCCTGAGCTCAGAGAAAAAGAGTTAAACACAGTGCAGTGCACTACATTACAGTAACTCCGTGCTCAAATCTTTGGCTTATTACAGACTAAGGCGTATTATTCAATAACTACAGGGACTTCAGTGGAATCTAATGGAGCTGTTCTTAAGGTACAGGAGGGATGTGCTAATGGAGGGATGTGCTAATCTTAGGGTGCTAATCTTCCTACAAAAGAGTGCTTATGTGGATGCTTTCTAACGTGGCCAACCACTGAACAGAGAGTTGCCAGGGCATGAGGAGTGCATCCTGATAAACTAAACTCTGCGGTGGCTGGATGACAGGACAGCAGAATAGGGCAGAGCACAGCACCAGTGGCACCGATCAGATCCAGCTCTCAGTAAGTTTAACACTGCTGACTCAGATGTGTTGTTGCCTCCCTTACTGTAAACACACACACACAGCCAAATTATCACCCTGCAGCAGCTCACACACACACACACACACACGCACGCACACACACATCCTGCAGAAGACACCACAGTGTCCAGAGTGACTCCCAGTCACCACCTGCGACCAGCAAAGCAATAAATGCAGGACCACTTAGAGTGCAAACCAAATAGGTGCGCTAACCTGGCCTGAGGATAAAGTGAGTTGAGAAACCCTTTTGCTGCCATCAAAATTCAGTGAACCTCAGATAGAAATTGAATAGAATAATCCGTAAGACGAGGAGACCAAAAGCTGACGGTAACAAGCTCTTTCTGTATCTACGTACTGTACGAGAGTCTTAAGAACCCAAGACACATTTTCAAAATCTACTTATTTGTGTAGTTTGTGTTTATTTGCTGAGAAAAGTGTTAATATTTGAATAAATAAAATTGATAGAATATTAAGGAATAATTATTATATATAATATATATAATATAAGGAAGTCCAGTATTATATGTAGTTAAAAAGCAGCTCCTGGTTTGACCAATCAGTGCTCAGTAAATTGAGCTCATGATGTAATTGATGATATTAACGAGTCTCTGTGGCGGCTGTGAAGGTGTCGAGGGAAAGTATGGACCCGAGAAATTCTTGTTACTGTTTATTGTTTTTCTGTTTATTTGAATTCTGAATGTGACTTTATTCTAATGTATATTTTGATAAACTCACTTAGATGCCTAAAATTTTCACACAGTGCTGTATATACCTTAACGTAGGAGCACGGTATTCCGTACACTTCAGTATTCCGTATACTTGCAAATTTTCCTGTTTGTGTGATTAAAACCACTTTCCTGACATTTGTCAACAATACATCTGAGACAGTGTCATATATGCTTTTTTCCATCAAATGGCTTGGCAAGACCATCTAAGCTGGGTTTGGACATCAGATCTATGTAAATAGTGACCGACACCTGGGACGACCCGAACGTGGCAGGCGGGGAAACCCAGGGATGCAAATGTGAATGGGGTGGGGAACACCTTCACGTCCAGCTAAAATGCATTTTAGCACCTTTAAACATCATATTTAACACTTGGTTATCACCATGAAGCACCAGTATGTTTAGTACTGAGCTGTTAATCTAAGTTTACACCGTCCGCTAAGCTGCCTCAGCAGACCCCTTTCAGCTGCGCAGCTTCACACCACCGCCTCACTTTACTGGGCTTTTTTTCCCATGCCTCATTCATTGCACATATTGTTTATAATAATTACATTTTATAATCAGTTAATGTATATTTTTATGCAATTAGATTTCACAAAACTTCAAATAATATGCTTGGAAAACACTGCATGGAAAACTGCTCCTTCTGTGGAAGCTGGTCTATGGAATACTGACGGCACAAGCCGATGACGACACAGAGGACACTTACTTATTTCTTTAAAAGTATTGGACCAATCAAAATGTGTCTTGGCAGAGTCCAACCAATCATTACACCCTGTTTGACTTCGGCTATTTCCACAATAACTACTGAAACGCGGAAAGTGCCGAAGTGCTGTACGGAACACGGCTCTCTTACGGTACCTCAGTTGGGCTTCTCTTGTCCATTTTGAACTGTATAAAAATCAAATTGCAGAGGCAGTGCTAAACCTGTTGTACTTATTAGCCTGTAGATCAGTAGCTAGCAGTCATGACCCGATTGACCACGGGTTGTACGATGTATTTACGGTTGTATGATATATCCTAGTGGTTGTATGATGTATTTGCATAGTGCATGCTGGGTATTGTAGTTGCAGAACACTAATTAAGTGACCCTTATTAGTCCCACAAATGGGGAAATTTGACCTCTGCATTTAACCCATCTGTGCAGTGAAACACCACATATACACTAATGAATATACGCACACTAGGGGGCAGTAAGCACACTTGCCCAGAGCGGTGGGCAGCCAAGTCCTCAGCGCCCGGGGAGCAGTTGGGGGTTAGGTGTCAGGGACACCTCAGTCATGTACTGTCGGCTCTGGGGATCGAACCGGCGACCTGCATTGTCTGTTGTTCTCTATTCGAGGCCATACGTCTGCACGTCCGCCATGTTGGAGAGGTCAAAATCCACTTGTGTTGAGAGGCGATGAGTCTCAGGATTAAATCAGCCACAACTTCCTCAATAGTAAAACAATTTTCACCAGATTTGTTTTGTTATAATCCTCAGACACAGATTAATCTGGGCTGCTCTCAGCAGCTTTTATTTCTTTAATAACTGATCATCATAATTAGCCATCCAGACCAGCAGGAAAGTATTGAGTCTGCACCTGATGTTATAAGCCGAGTTTAGTGCGAGAAACACAATCACACCCACGTCAGCAAATCCATCAATGAGTGAATCACTTCTGATCTTAATACACATAAAAATTAGCCCCCAAAACTGATGAAGCTGAAGCTTCCTATTCACCAGCATCTTGCTCGAATTTTCTTGTTCCACCTTAGATGGTGCTTTCTGGTGCCGGGAAGCTGAAGCTGAGGTTCGAATAAGAAGCTGACTTCAGGTTCATGTAAGAAGGTTCTGACGTTAATCTAGTATGAACATCTACACAGATTAAGGAACGCTATAACAAACCGAGCCACAAAGCTTTAACCATCACTGTAAATAAATAACTACTACATAGAGTTAATAAACTATTAAATAAATCAATATAAAACCAGAGGAAAGACAACCACATCAGCAGGTTCTCTGTGCTTCACCAACCACACGACCATATCTACATATACATCACGCAAACAATACGCATCACACAGACAGGAGCGTGGACCGCTGCGTTCCCTCCGTAGTGCGTCCTGCTATGATGTCTGGTTTGGAGACTGTGGCTCTGTCTAAAAGACAGGAGGCTGAGCTGGAGGTGGCGGAGATGAAGATGCTGAGATTTTCGTTAGGAGTGACAAGGCTGGACAAGATTAGAAATGAACAGATCAGAGGGACGGTGAAGGTGGAGCAGTTTGGAGATAAAGCCAGAGAGGCCAGGTTGAGATGGTTTGGACATGTGTTGAGGAGGAATAGTGGATATATTGGTCAAAGAATGTTGGAGATGGAGCTGCCGGGCAGAAGGAGAAGAGGTAGACCTCAGAGAAGGTTTATGGATGTAATGAAGGTGGACATGGAGATGGTTGGTGTGAAAGTAGAGGAGGCAGTGGATAGGGCAAGATGGAGGCAGATGATCCGCTGTGGCGACCCCTAAAGGGAGCAGCCGAAAGAAGAAGAAGAAGAAGAAGAAGATATAATCCTGTCCCACTTTCTGAGAGCAGTTTTCTTGAAATAGTGTAAATTTTACTGCAGTAACACCCCTGCTAATAAAACAGCACAGTCCAGCCTGAATTCCATGCTGGTCTAAGCTGATTTCTGCTGGTCTGCTGTTGTTTAGTTGGTTAGCCAGCTGGTTTTGCTGGTTTTTGTAGCAGGAATGACAAATGACACTCTAGTTTTAGGCTGGAGTGCCGCTTGAAAGTGTCTGTATCGCAGAGAAGGGAGGGCGTTGTTGGTCTGAAGAGTTCCTGTGTGGATGTTTTCTTACGTAGCGTTCTTGGTTGACACCACAGGGATTCCCAATGGTTGTGTAATGCATAGCGATGGTGAGTCAGTTCCAAAAGAGTCAGTTCCTCATCTCCACACCTCTGGGAGTCAGGGACTCTTGGCCAATGATTCTGGGAGTCTAAATGCTTGAAGTCGACTCTTTGATTCTGTCAACTCAATTTTATCATAATTGCCTCAAGGGATTTTGATAGAGGCGGAAAAACTCCGAGTTTCAGTGGTGAGAGTTTGTTTAATTACCAGCCAGCGCTGCTCAGCAGCCACTGTGAGCACAAATTCTGCTCACGAAAACGTTTTCAGTATGTCTGCTCTCACGTTGCCCCTCTCCACACCCTGATTCTGCTTATGGAAAACCAAACTCGGCGTTTTCTTCTGATTAAAGTTGCAAGAAACGATTAGAAACGGTACAAGGAACAGAAAACAAATAATACACAGTATTTTTCACAGAATGCTGTGGGACTGAGCCACTGAATGACCAAACGGGACAAAGTGAGGTCATATTTATGTTGGCAGTCCAGAAATGAGGTATTTCAATGACTTTTATTTTGAAAAATGTGTCTACATAGTAGTCCATACATAAATTAAATACATAAATTACATAGTAGTCCATATTAATACCATTTAAAACATGAATACTTTATGTATATTGATTTAATCATTCATGAACATGTAATGAAGTATTTGTCAGCTGTTATGAAGATGTTATGTAGACGCCCTTCATGTAAAGTGTTACCAAATTCTCTGGATTTACAGTTTTGATAGTGTTTTTTAAAATGTAGCACTGCTAGTTCCCTGTTCAGTCCCACCTCAGATCTGAAGTGTCATGATATTATATTTTAGCCATATTGCCCACCTCTTCACCCAAAACCTCATAATACGTCAATCAAAAAACATAAAACACAGTGTAAAATATCAACGTTACATCGGGACGAATACACAAAAGCCGCCAATAACCCAACAGTATTGAACATTAATCGAAAAATATTCAAAGCAATTCTTAGAAACAAAATTCCATTCATATTTGTCAAAATGCTGTCATATGCAAAAGTTTTGGCGCCCCTGCTGAAATGACATTTTGTGTTGATTTTCAAAGTAAACTAAAGGGAACACATCCTCTGTATTTTAACACAATTACTGGTTATTTGCTGAATAAAACACATGAAGTATGTCCTGTGCAAAAGTATCGGCACACTAAGGCATATTTTGTGTTATTAGTTTTATGTTAAACTGCTAAAATCCTCAGAAAATGACATATAAGTGTGTGGTCTGTAGAGGGTGTGTTGTAATCTTTTTCACTCAGAAGATCAACAAACACCACGTCATTTTACTTTTGCCTGTGACTGTATTTCTATCTACATAAACACACAGAACATGCGTGGTACTGTCCAGACAGTTAAATAGTCTCAGACCAGCTTTGCTTACTGTCCTGATCTCGTTAATTGGAGTTTGGAAAGCTCTAGAGAGCTTTAAGCAGTTTTATAGTCAGTGTGTCCCCTTCTTGATTAGGGATGCATATGACAGCTTAAATTACAAGCTGATTAATCTTGAAAAAAAGGTATCATTGCTGCAGTGGTGGACGAAGTAGACAAACCATGTACTTGAGTTAAAGTAGAGCTATCCAAGGTAAAATATTCCTCCAGTAAAAGTAGAAGTTCCTCCCTTTAGACCTAAATACTAAAGTATTTACCTTCAAATGTACTTAAGTATAAAGTAAAAGTACTAAAAGAGTAATTCTGGCTCTGATGTCCTGTTATCATTTTTATAACCAGACTGGCTTCATGAACTCATTTCAGGTGAAAGTCCTCCAGCGTCTCTCTTGGTAAACCAGTCTTTTAATAGAAGGTCATTAATTAGTGACGCTGACGTCTATTAAAATGATCAGAAGCACAAAACACTGAAGGTAAACAGTTTCCATCAGGGAGAACCGAGTGGCTCTGAAATCACTTTTTACACACAAGCAAAGTTTCAGTTTCAGATTTATTTACAACTTAGTTCCAAGTTTAAGTTGAATAAAAACTGGCTTTAAACTCAGGATCACAGATGAGCTCCTTTACTATGTTGATCTGTAGGCGTCTGTTCATAAACATAAACCAGCCCAAACTCATTTACTATAAAATGAAATGGTGATTGTAGAAATTCAGAAAAAAGCCGCGTCAGTCACGACTGCATATGTGGACATATTTCTATATTGAGCTCTATTTACACAAAGTTAGGTTAGTTCATCATTTATGTTGAACAGACTCTCCCAAAGTTTTACGCTGCTGCGCTGACGTTGAACCGCGTGCTGCACTGGGTCGGTATGACCAACAGGTCAAAACCAGCTCTAAACAAAGTGACCGCTGGGCCCTGATTGGTGCTCTGGCTTTGCGCTTCTTTCGTTTTGACATGTTACGTTTTTATTCACACAGAAACCAAAAGGAACGACAGATTTCACAAAATGTAGTGGAGGGAAAAGTCAGATATGTTGTAGACATTGTGACGTCTGTTTCCTGTCACCACCACTGTAAAGAGCTCTGTAAGTTGTATTATGAACCATTCGTTGTTTACATTTCAGCACTTGAATTACTAGAATTATTCTTAAAATCCTGTATAATTTAACCTAAACTTTACAGTGAGTGCAGTCATCAGTGCTGAATTTACCAGTTCATCAGACACCATTCTACATGAAGTGACCTCAGAATCAGCGAGTCTCACTCAGGCTCCTGTGCTGCGTGAATGACCTAGTTGTGAGCAATCAAAGGGGTAAATACTCTCATCTCATCACGTCTTGTCCCTTTGAGTGAATAGAGGCTGCGTTTGGCTCTGCTGTATTCACTGTAACACTTCTACTGAGCTAATCATCCCTGCAAAGAGTAACACACCTCGCTCAACTCCCCGGGCCGCAATTATCATCAGCTGTGACTTCAGAAGCCTGGCTGAAGCGCGATGCTGATTATTCGGCACAAAGGCTCAGAGAGAGATGCACACAGTGGTATTTTGTGGATCTAGTTTGGGGCCAAAGCTACAATGAAAGAAAATAATGCTTTGAATTTACTCGAATGGAATATGTACAACTGGTTCAGCTTGAATACAGTATAACACAGAAACACAGTCTCTGTCAAAAGTAAGCTTTTGGCCTAAAGCAGATTTTGAATTCAGGGAGGAGGGGTGCATGCAGGACGTTGTGAGGCAGAACAGGAGCTTTGGACTCAGAAATCAGATTGTTCACAGTGGTGGTGATGGGAACCAGACGTCTGAAAGGTTTAATACCTCTAAAAGCTCCTCCACAGACAGCTGTTACATGAAATGGATATAAATAAGCTGCCTGAGATGTTTTATGATAGTTTGGAGAAGATTTTGGCCTCAATCATATCATTTTGAATCCATTTAGGGTTGAGAGGTACAGGCCAGGTGTTGAAACTGGGGCAGGACACCTCTTATCACTGGGGTGGGACCCTCAAGTGAACATCTCAGTACCTTTAGTCAGGGAACATAACTGAACCATAATCCACTGAAATGATCTGTTCTGAGCTGTACTGACTCCACACCCCGCCTCGCCTCCAGGCTTTTATTCTACTGCTTTGTTTAAAACATTCGGTTATGAAAAGGTACAAATACGAACTTTTCACCTGGAAAAACTGATTTAAGGTTCACAGTCAGACCTTAAACCCACTGCTGGACCTTTGAGGGTTCATTTACACTGTTTGTACCTGCACAGAACCTTTTATTTCTAACAGTGTAGACCACAAAGAAACCTTGTTTATTTCAGATTTACTAGTGTTCTGCCATCATCAGAAGACCTGCAGGTGCACTGGTGGTTTTGGACAGTAAATAAAATGTCCATTTTCTCCATTTTAAACAATACGACTGCGATGGTGTTGATGTGAAATCTATATTGTGCACGTAATAAAATGCATATTAGAATCAGGTCAATTTAAATAGACAACTTCAAGTCTAACTGTACATTCAGCACCACATTAAGTCCCCCTCCACTCCTGTATGAAGCGTAGTCAGGCGTTAGAGTTAGAAGCAAAAACAGCCTCATCTCAGTTTCATTGTTTTGTCAGCTGGTTATAAGCAGAGGAAAACGAGTTTGTGCAGTTAATAAACATATAAAGACTTGAGCTGTGACATCATATGTTTGTGTGTGTGTGTGTGTGTGTGTGTGTGTGTGTGTGTGTGTGTGAAAGTGGTATCATCTCTGTTTATCACTGTAACACACATTGACCAGTAAAAATCTTTTTCCCTTCCACTGAGAAATGGGATTTTGCACAGCGAAGCTACACCTGGATACATCATGACCACTAGCATGTGTCTGAAATGGACAAATCAAAGACCGGGTTGTTTCCACTGCTGGTGTAGAAACGGTCATGCCTGCGTCAGCGTAAAAGTAACGGAGGAATCCGTTTTCAGGCTGCTGTGGTGGCAGAGAGAGGCTGGGCTGTGGGTCTTTGTGCAGCACCACTCTAACAAGCTCTCTTAGACACCTTTAGTGTGCCTTTGTGTCTGTGAACAGATTGGAATAGATGAACATGAACAGACTTTAACCTGCTGATACAGAAAATCAATTCAATGTTAAATTTAAAGTTCCAAAAGCCAGTTTCAGCAACCGAGGATCAGAACGCCAAGGCCCACGCCTTCGGACACAGCCCGATCCACAATGCACCGAACCCCTACACCACCGATGGGAGGGGGGGGACTCATGTAGCTCCTTTGGGCTGGGCCCGGCCCATGGGAGGTGTCACAGGCAAGTCCACCCGGGAGGAGACCCCGGGGAAGACCCAGGACACGCTGGCGTGACTATATTGCCCAGCTGGCCTGGGAGCGCCTCGGAATCCCTCCCAGGCGAGCTAGTGGAAGTGGCTGGGGAAAGGGAGGTCTGGGCCTCATTGCTCAGGATGCTGCCCCCGCGACCCGAACCCCGGAGAAGCGGAAGATGATGGATGGATGGATGGATGGATGGATGGATGGATGGATGGATGGATGGATGGATGGTTAAATTTCAATGTAAGCCTGTAATGAGTTGAGTAAATAACTGCGATCATTATATAGAACATCAGAACACCAGTGATACACTGTAAAGGGTGGAACAAGACATAAGCTGACTTAAAAGTGCATGGGGTCAACAGACAGACCGTTTTTACAGTGTATGTCTGGACTTGGACTGATGAGCAATAACGGTGTTTTCCACCGGTCCAAATCTCAGACACGTCTAATCAGCTCCTGCCCTGTTTATAGTCAGATGAAAGAATGAGTCTATGTAATTCTTGACGTCTGTTGTGAGAGGAATGTATATTTCCGTCATTCTGTTCTGTCTGTTTTTCATTGTGGGCTTCGTATATTTACAGATAGCACTGTTGTTTGCATCTGCTAATGAAAGTGGCATTAACGTTGATCTAAAGCAAAGTTTCTTAACCGCTGGACAACAGACAACAAGGCCGTGAAGCACCCTCTGGTGGTCCTGGTGCCTGTACTGAGGATAATGCAGTGGTCTGTAGTTTGCTGGTGATGCCATTTTGTCGTGCAAATCAGTGAAAAGTTATTCAGTTAATAATGAGAAACGTTTTCAAATGGTAAACAACATTAATACAAGCCGTGCATCAATAGTGCGCTAAGCCCTTTTTCGCTCTGTCTCATTTCAGTAAAAATGTTACGGAATTTCCTGGTTACGTTCACATTACAAGCCTCGTTCCTCAAATCAATTTTTTCCTCGAATCCGATCCCTCTGACTCGTTGGTTCACACTCTAAGTGACTCAAATCTGTCATTAATGTGAACAAAGCAGCGTCCTGAAATGACCCTCATGAGCTCATCCTAGTCAGTAATATTACGTGACTGAATCACTGAATCATCAGTACAAACTAACGAGCAGAACGAGCTTCTCTGAGAAGATCGTTAACTCTGATCAGCTCTCAGCTTCATTATTAGAGCGAGATGAAGTTGGAAAAGGTGAGATGAGCTGCTTTTCCAGCGTTTACAGGTTTTAACTTCTGTTCGGCGCTGTTGCCATGGTAACGCTGAATGATGGTGCACATGCAGTGGAAGAAAAGCACATGAATTCCAATCTGAGCATCGCATTAAGGTCACACGGCCACGAATCGGATACGTATGGACCACATGTGAAAGTGGCTCAGGTCAGATTTGAAAAAATCAGATGTGTGTCCACACAGCCCTGAAAACATCGGATCTGAGTCACGTTAGGGCAAAAAATCTGATTTGTGTGTCCACACAGCCCTGAAAACATCAGATCTGAGTCACGTTAGGGCATAAAATTGGATTTGTGTGTCCACACAGCCCTGAAAACATCAGATCTGAGTCAGAATTCGATTGTTAGGTAAAACTAAAAGAATCCTCCTTTACAGTAAAATAAAGCTCTGCTGATCGTTCAACACAGTTTAACAGCAGATGGTCTTAAACACTGGAATTAATGTAGAACTGCTAATTCACCCTTTAACCCTGAAGGTTGGTGCGTAGACTGCTGGTCACCATAGCAACACAGACAAGCATCTCACCTAGTTAGTGCCAAACGAAAGTTTTAAGGTGAAGATTGAAAGGTTGAAGTTTGAAGTCAGATTCTCGTTCGCCAGCTTATCATTCGAATTCTCCCGTTTCACCTTAAAAGGTGCAGTGGTTTGCTACATAGTTGGCTACATTCTGGCACCTCAGATGCCTTTTAAGGCAGAACAGGACAATTTGAACAAGGAGCTGGTGAACGAGAAGCTGACGTAAGAAGTTGAAATGTTGAGAAATTTTACAAGAAACTTTTCTAATTTTGTGGAAACGTTTCCTGCTGGAGATGCGAGAAAAGCAGCTTATGCTGTGCTAAAGCTTAAAGCAGAGCAAAGGCGGTCTGTGTTTTCATACATCAGCACACACTTACAGCCAATATGGTGAAACATTACTTCTATAAACTGGACATGAAATGTGGCTCCCAAGGTGGTATGAATTTTGCTGTAATTTGAGAAAATGGCTCTTCTCAACATTTGGGTTCTCGACCCCTGAGATGGGCCGACCTCGAGGGGGAAAAGGTTGAGAATTCTTGGTCTAAAGCCCTTTAGGAGCTGGATTATTTTTACCTGTGGAGGTGCGGTTGTTTCGATGATTACCTATGAGATCTGTGACGTTAGTCCAGTATGAATCTGCAGTGTCTGGAGTTGTGACGGTTGTGCTGAGTAATAATTCCAGTGTGAATTACCTTCTGTAGTCCTCAGTTTGGTCCTGCTTGGAGACAGTAGCAACACTAAGCATTGACAGACTTTTTTGGTGGTGGCCTAATTAAAAGGACAATAAAATGAAGCATTTTGGAAGCGTCTCTCACGGGGCAGCGCGATTTTGCCATTTGCGGTGTTGAGTGAGCCCACTTTGCTGGCCTAATGTTGTGTTGTGATGTATTATGTTTCCCTCATGAGGGGCAGCAAAGTAAAGTAATGCTATTCTATCTGGCACTAACTGGGTGTTAGTTTTTTGTTGTTTGTTTATTTGTTTGTTTGGACCCATATGAGTTTAGTTGTAAGTGGATGTCCAGGTCATCACTTTTCGATCAGGCTATTTGGGGTAATTTGGAGAAATTACACCGACACGTTGTCCCATTAGAAATTCACCTGTCAGATCTGAACAAATGATGTTACCGGACCTCCTCTGGCAAAAAGAAACCCGTTTGAAATGGGATTAAAGGACATCCTACATTTTTTCATGTAATTTATTTTAACACTTACGTGAGTTAGGATGCAGTTTGTCCCTGTACCTTTAAGACCAATATATGTAAATGAGCTTTGTTCTGATTGGCTGCACTAGTGTCTCATTTAAAAAGCAGTCTGGGCTGAAGTGCACCTTATAACTGGGCAAGCACCCAACTCTATACCAATAAGAGTCCTTGGGCAAGACTCCTAACCCCACCTTCACCTACCTGTGTAAAATGATCCAATTGTAAGTCGCTCTGGATAAGAGAATCTGCCCAATGTAAACGTGTTGGTGGACTGTTCTCAGTCCAGCAGTGACACTGAGGTGGTTAAAACCTGCTGTGTCTGATCCACTCATATGCAAAAGTTTGAACAGGCCTGGTCAAATTCCATGTTTTCCTAAGTGAAAATAAGCGAAGCGTCGTCTACAGAGAGTCTGTACATTTTAATACACCGTTTCCGTTGATTTACTGAATGTGATGTATTGGGATCAAACGGCGAATGTGTCCTGTGTCAAAGTTACGTCACAGTTTACGTTTTATGTGATGTTTTTATATGAACTTGTGCTACATTTGGCCGAAAACGACATATGTTAGTGTGTTCTATGTAGAGGATGTGAACGGATGAAACGTGGCCCACAGACGTGATGACGTTTCACACTTCATACCAAAATTTTAAACTCAACAAATAAACAGAAATTGGGCCGTAAAAGTTGCAGAAAAATGCCGAATTTAAGTGTGTTTATAAAACAAAACATGGCCGGGGTGATAAATCCTTTTCCTGCCACTGTATGTAAATGTGTTGGTTTTTTGCTCAATCAGGACAGAAAATCAATTCAATTCAAACGTCTTTTTGCAGTTTACTTTTCATATAATTCGCTGTTGTTGGAACAAAACCTCGTATCTCCCTTTTTGTGGTTTTTCAGTTGTTGACAGTGTGAAAATGCCTGTTACGTCTTTACATTGTGTGTAAATTTCATGATGAATGGAGCAAAAGAAACGACCCAAAATGATGTGGGAAAAACGTCTGGTTCCATTGACTTACATTAAAAGTACAGTAGGTTTGTTCCTTCTCCTGTAAAGTCACCACTTTGGAGATACAAGCTTTTCTTCCAACAACAGCGATGCCTGGACAGTGTTGTCTGGAGAGTAAATGGCACCTTTTGAAACGTCAGCAATATTTATACCTCACATATATTACATAATTAAGTAATTAATGAAAAGGTTTAAGATAGTAGTGATATGTCTTGCATTAACCCTCCGTTGTCCTGCTTTTTGATGTGTTCTTTATGTGGAAACGAAGTCGACATTTGATTCGAGTCAGTTCTTTTATTTCAGTGCAGTTTTGATCTGAGCCGATGTGAAAGTGCTGGTGTGTATCTGCTGCTGGCCTTTGGAGGATGGGGCTGTAGAGTTGGGTTGGAAGCTTTCCAGGGGCACTAGGCTCAGCAGTGCAGAGGTTAGAGCCGTCCAGATCTCTCCAAATCTATTTAGAGAAGTCTTCCCACTCCACCGCCGTGCTGGTAACACCCCCCGGGCAGATATTTTAAGGCAAGTGAGATTAGACCCCTCTCTGATAGACTGTGCACCAGATGTGCACACACAGCACACGAAGCCTTTGAGCTGAAGGAATGAAGTTTCTACTGAACACTCCTAAACTCGGCAGCCGTGTTCCAGAGAGTTTATAGAGAATATAAGCTGGAGAGGTGCTTTAACATCCAGAGCGAGAGCACGTTTGTTCGTTTCTCTTTGATCGAGTCTCTTTGTTATTCGGTGGTTCTCGTGCAGTTTTGTGTTATACATTAATCTTGTGCAAAAGGTCACTGCTGGTCAAATTATATATAAAAAAAACAGCATAAAATATGGATAAGTTTGTAAATTTGGCGCAAATGGGTTTTTCCAGCAAATAAATAGGACTTGTGCAGACAGATGACCCCTGTAGAGAATGTGGTCACTTGTTTTCTCTGCAAAAACCAACCGACCACGTTTGATCAGGGGTGTTGAAACTTTTGCACACGGCTGTATTTTCAGTTAGAAAATCAATAAAGCGTGATGTGACAGAGGTGCCAAAACTTTTGCAAAAGACTGTATATTGCTGCTGTTAATATATTTGTGATTATACATTCTTTAATAGTAATTGCCTGTGAATTATATTATAATAACTGTGTGATGGCAGAAGTCTGGGCTTCTTATTGGAGTGTAGAGTGTGGAGAGATTTTATATATTTATATATATATTTATATGACACACTGATATACTTAAGAGCACACAAGTGTGTGATCAGCATAATTGATTATCTAATTATCTCTGTAATAAGTGTGATTACACAGTGGTGTGTAAATAATTATGTAATGTAGAACAGCAAAGTGACAGTAAGCCTGGACGTCTAAGGGTTATTGGAGTATAGCATTTCCTAGTGTACCTGTGTATAATAAGCATAATTATATAATTGTGTAATAAATTGTGTAATTACATAGTGCCCTGTGAACATGTGTTGTAGAAAAGCAAAACAACAAAAATAAATGTTTACATTAGTTATTTAGGTGGTGGAGTATAGTTGGTTTATATGTATAACACTACACCATAAACGTCATTTATTATGCATCCTAAATATGTAATGATTGTGTAAGTACATACCGTAATATTATCATTATTTATTGAAAATCAAAAGTATAGAAACATGGCAGTAATATATCTGAACTTCTACATTACTTAGTGAAGTGTGGTTAACTTATATGTATACCTCTACATCATAAACATAACTTGTTTTGCAACCATGTAATTATTATGCAATTACAAACTGTGATGTAAATAATTGTAACGGCATAAAGACAGTAATAAGTCTGGACTTCTTATTGGAGTGCAGAACTTTAGAGGTTATATAGACACACTGGTATACTTAAGAGTACACCAGTGTGTCATATAATTTATTATATAATTTACTATGTAATAATTATGTAATTACATAGTAGTGTGTTAAACATGTATTGTAGAACAACAGTAATAAGCATGGACTTCCAAGCATTACTAGAGTACAGAATTACGAGTGTACCAGTATATCCTAAGCATAAGCGTGTAACTATGTAAAAATTATGTAAATACATTATGCAGCTAACTGTGTAATAATTGTGTAATGTATGGAAAAATAGCAGTAATAACTTTGGACGCCTACATTTATGAAGTATGGTTAACTTATGTGTATATCTGTATATTATAAGTGTAATTTGCTGTGTAACTATGTAATAAAAATGCAGTTTGCGTACTGTAATATGAATAATTATGTATTGTAAATCAGATGTATAGAAAAATGGCAGTTATAACTTGAAACGTCTACATTAGTTTGTCTAGTATAGTCAGCTTATGTATAAACCACTTATCATAAACACAACTTGTTACACAACTACCTGTGTAATAATTATGTAATTACAAGGTATAATGTGAACATGTATAGCAAATCAGATGCATAGAAATATGGCAGTAATAACTTTCGACTTCTCAGCGTTTTAAGCGCTGAGTTACTCCAGTAGTGAAACCCCATCAGATCACAGTTCCCCCTCCTAAATTGCGTGTAAATGAGAAAATACACTTAACGTTCTTTCTTTGGTAAAATGACCCCCTCCCCCTCCCCCCTTTACCACCTACATATGGTTTAGATTCAGAGAGAGAGAGAGAGAGAGAGATTCAGAGAGAGATACAGAGAGAGAGAGAGAGAGAGAGAGAGAGAGAGAGAGAGATACAGAGAGATAGAGAGAGATGGGGGGGCAGTGGGGAGACTATTCACTCTTGCACATCCATGATGGTTGCTATGGGAACAAAGTGTTGGTTCCCTCTTCTAAAATAGTTCCTCTCCTCTCGTCCCTCCTTCTCCTTCCATCACTCCTTCCCTTCTTTTTTTTTTTGCTCTAGTGTAAGTCCCCATTCCAGTCTCTCTCTCTCTCTCTCTCTCTCTCTCTCTCTCTCTCTCTCTCTCTCTCTCCCTCTCTCTCTCTTTCTCCCTCTCTCTCCCTCTCTCTTCCTCTCTCTTCCTCCCTCTCTCTCTCTCTCTCTCTCTCTCTCTCTCTCTCTCTCTCTCTCTCTCTCTCTCTCTCTCTCCCTCTCCCTCTCACTCTCCCTCTCTCTCCCTCTCTCTCTCACACACTCTCTCTCTCTCTCCCTCTCTCTCTCTCTCTCTCTCTCTCTCTCTCTCTCTCTCTCTCTCTCACCTAATCCCTCTCTCTTTTAGTGTTTTTTCGGTCTGTTCCGTGTTGAGTTGTCATGGCGACAGGCTGGGGGTGTGTGAGCGCGTGAAATAGAGTGGGCGTCACGGAAGTGACATCTCTTGGGCTATAACCCATCTTCCTCTCTCTCTCTCTCTCTCTCTCTGTCTCTCTCTCTGTGGGGGCGAGCAGGACACAAAAGCAGTGTCAGAATGAGTTTTAAATTCCTCGCCTCTGTATTTGTGTTTTTTTTTTTTTCATCTATACTGCACCACACAGTATATATCCAACAGCTGAGCAGTGCTTCCGAATGGGCTCCTAAAAAAAGCAGCAGCTTCCCTCGGCTCTGCTGGGGGTTTGCTTAGGCCTCATTTCAGAGGAAATGGCTTGTTTAGCTTTGGCTCTGCTGCTGTACTGTGTAAACGACGCCTTTCTGCATGCTTTCAGCCTCTTCTGCCTCTGCGATCTGTTCACTGTCCAATTATTTCATTCATTTTCATATAAAATAAGTCTGTTTTGTATGTAAGTTTGTAGACAGCTGCTCATCCAGCATTTCCTCTAAAATCAAGAGTATTAATAGGGAGTTTGTTCCTCCCTTGGTGCAGTAACAACCTCTGGCATTAGTGTGGTCAGGTACTGATGTAGGATGATCAGATCTGGATCAGTCCAACTCATCCCAGAGGTATTTGATGGAGCCCCATCATGCCAGTAAACACAGTCCTACTATGGCTGCTGCTTAGCATTGGGTATAGTGACCTTAGGCTGACTGCTCCCAAACATTCAGTTCTATTGGACAGGCGCTTATTTCAGCAGTGGGTGCATGTTAAACCTCTATGGCATGATGTTGCCTCAGGGCAACGAATTCACTTGGCTCGTTTTACAATGACATTATACATATTTAAACACAATGACAGGGTTTACAATGAAGGGTAGAGTTTGAGTAAGTCAATAGAAAGCTTGTGTTTGATCATACTATCTCTTATTGGGCTCATTTAGACCTAATTTTTAATGTTCAGTATGAATTTTTGTTACTACACTTTGCAGAAATGGGTTTGTTGCCTAGAAGAAACATTATGCAGCAGTGGAATGGATTTAGCCTGTCACAAGCCAATGTGATTGGCCAAGCACACATTATTTAAAAATGTTTTTCATTTTAATGATTGGGTCTATGCAAGAAAAGTGAATTGAATATATATTTTTTAGTTTCTCCCATAATACATGCAGTAGATGGTCAGTGGGAAATTCCACTAATTTTAAAAATATGGGCATAATTATATGGCAAAGATGGAAACGAAGTCATTCGGAGTGGTTTGGTGTGAAATAGGCCTATTGTGCTCTTTTGGACTCCCGGCTTTGGACCTCTGTAGCATCACCAGGGATCGAACTCGTGATCTCCTGATGACAGGGTCAACGCTTAGACGGTGGCTCCACTCGGGAGCCCCCATGTTTTCCTCCGAGTTCAGCTGTCCAGTGACGTTGCGTGAGTGGCAGTTTGAAAGGAAGCGGTCGCTGGTTTCACGGGTCTCGGAGGAAGCCTGTGCTCGCCTTCACCCTTTGATTTTCTAAGTGGACATAAGTGAACTCATCCTGTACAGAGAACACACTTCTGCACATTTACATGTGTGATTTCTGTTTATTTGCTGTGTTATTTGTGTTGTAACTGTTGCACGGGCCACGTTATTGAGTTTTTCCAATGAGTTAAAATCAACAAATAAACAGTGAGTGTACATTAAAATGTGCTGAAGTGTGTTCTCTGTGATTATTTTCACAAGCGTGTAATTTGGCCAGGGGCGTCCGAACTGTTGCTTTCATATCAGTGTCATAGGCTTAGTTCACATTACAAGCCTTATTGGTCAAATCCGATTTTTTTGCCCTGATGTGACTCAGATCTGATGTTTTCAGGGCTGTGTGGACACAAATCTGATCATTTCAAATCCGACCCGAGCCGCTTTCATATGTGGTCCTAGATCGGATACGGATCTGATTGGTGGCCGTGCGACCTTAATGTGACGCTCCGATCGGAATTCGTGTGCTTTTTCTGCGTGTGATGCATGTGATTCATTCACTGGTGGACGAGAGAGCAATGCCACATGGGGATGAAGGAAGTTCGGTGGCAAGAAAATCGAACGGTTCATTTTCCTCCATTCCTCCATACCAGTCATTGTTAAGTACAGAAAGACTGTCTTACGAGGCTGCGGTCGCTTCTCATTCGCCAGCTTCTTGTTTGAATATTCCCGCTGCACCTCAAACGTGTCTGAGGCGCCAGAATGTGTTTGACAGTTTCTCAATGCAGATTAAACGTATCAGGAGACCAGCTGGAGTGATTCTGAAGTTAATTTGTCACCAAATTATTGATGTTCGTCATAAATCTCTCTTTTGCCATTTCATGGCAAGACTGTTGTCTGTGTGGAGCCACAACAGGGCAGTGAAACAGCCGCATGTGGTTCTGGAGCTTTTTAGCACAAAAAGCTTGTGTTTTATATTCATTAAAATATTGAACGGTACAGCCAGAATTCATCTATCTCTCTCTCTCTCTCTCTCTCTATCTCTCTCTCTCTCTCTCTCTCTCTCTCTCTCTCTCTCTCTCTCTCTCTCTCTCTCTCTCTCTCTCTCTCTCTCTGACAGATGGAAGGTGTGTGTCTCCGTGTTCCCGGCCTCACACTCCTCTGAATGGCCACGCCCACGACTCCCCCGGCTGGAGCCGTCCGCTCCGCGTCCGAGACGGCAACCAGTTCTACATGCTGGACCAAGAAGAGGTATTTAAATAGCTCTTTCAATACTGCTCTTCATGTGGTGCTGGACAGACTGACATACAGTGTAAAAACAGAGGTAGGCTGGTTAGGGTGAAATTAAAATGGCCTTCTGCAGATCTACAAAGTACAGTTTACACCCCCCCTTCCCAGGTTTTGTCCATTCAGAAGCCATATTTAACACTTAACACTGGAAAACCGTGTTAAAAATAACGCCTCTTCCTTGAAAAATGGTCAGACCTCCTCAAAACACTAAACACACGACACAGAAGCAAACTTCTCTTATACGCATGGTGTGGCATTGTTTGATGCCCATGTGTTTAAATTGAAGGGGTCACTGAGGCATAAATACAGCATAGTTTGGCTTTTTAATGTAAAAGCTTGTATAAAACAGAAAACAAAATAACTGGTAAATCCAAAAAGGGAGGAATGGTTGATATGTGGTTTTTCATTGGAGAGGCTCTGACTGACTATCAGGAGAGTAAATTCCTTCAATCACTTGCCAAGCATCCATGAAAAACCACAAAAACGCAGGCTTCGGCCTTCGTTAGTGCCGTATGTCACCTGGTACTTTACCGTAAGCAGTTTTGGGAAGTGTTAAAGTGTAAGGATATCGTAGTGTGAAACCTGTTCTTGTCTGATGTGTAGTTTTGTTATCAGAGATACAGATTAGTGTGATTAGTTACTCTTTTTTCTGTAATCTTGAAAGAAGGGAGCGAGTGTCGGGCTGCAGCACTGTCCAAAACGGTCCCATCAGTGGAGGGTCAGAGGCCCAAGTCAGGTCTCACATACAGACCATACTGAGCTGAAATTTACTGTGAAATCCAGACAAAACGGTTACAGACCGGATCATCAGCCGTGGCTTGGACATGACAGAAGGGGGAAGAAGAGTCCAGCCTGTCAACACGCTGTAGCTTTGATTGCGCAGGTTTTTGAACAAACCTCAGTAGGAAAGTCAGACATCGTCTCTCACACTTTCCTCTACTGACAAACAGGGCCTCGTTCACCAATATCTTCCTAGGTTTTTTCCTAAATTTGTTCTTGAGTGAGGTCCTAAGAAAGAGTCTACGTCGGATTCATGACGTAATTGGGATTTATGAAGAAGTTTCTTCCGAAGAGTGGTTGGTGAATGAGGCCTCCTGTTTAGCATCATTTGGGACGATGCTGCTTTCTACTATTCTCACCTTTTGTACGTGAGTATGGGGTAAAAAAGCCCAAATCGGAAACAGACGTTTCTGGATTTCTCAGGTGAGATCTTCTGTGTTGTAATGCCGTTGGTAGAATCCGTTGTCTGGATGTTTCACAGTCTCAGTAGGTACATCTGTGATGTTTAATGAGTTTCAATGAGAGACTTCCCTGTTTGCTGTGCATCAGCAGCTGATGACGACTGGCTGCCGAGTTTACGGTTGAGAACTTGGTTGCTGAAGTTGTTTCTAACTACGCTCTTAAAAAAGATGGTTCTTCAGGGGATCTTCAGTAAAGACGGTGATTCTATATAGAACTATGGACACTTAAAGAACCCTTTGCATGATTAAAGGGCTCTTTGCATCATAAAATGGAGAGTGTGCTATAGGTGGTTCTATGTTGTTTGATTGTTTCATTGATTAACTGTGTAAAACAAATGGAAACAACATGTAGTGCCAGTTTACAGAGAAACCCAAATAAGATGGTTCTTCAGTGGATCTTTAGTAAAGAAAATGGCCTTATCTAGAACCATGAACACTCAAAGATGCAAGGGGTTCTTTGCATCATGAAATGGTTCTTCAGCTTGATGGAGATGTGCTGTAGATGGTTCTACTGTATATAGAATGTTTTGGAAAGGGTTCTATGCAGCACCAAAAAAAGGGTTCTTTTATTGTCACAAGCTTGACATCGCAACAGTAGTGGAACCCTTTTTGGTGCTGTATAGAGCCCTTTTCAGAAAGGTTCTTCAGAGCTCTTCAGAAAGTGTTCTTCAGGTTGATGGAGAATGTGCTGTTGATGGTTCTGTGTAGAACCTTTTGCACCAAAGAGGGTTTATTCTATTGTCCCAAGCTTGAAATCGCAACAATAGCAGAACCCTTTTTGGTGCTATATAGAGCCTTTTTTTAGAAAGGTTCTGTATAGAAACCGCTACAGCACATTCTCCATCAATCTGATGAACCATTTCATGATGCAGAGAACCCTTTAATCATACAAAGGGTTCTTTGATTGTTCATGGTTCTATAAGGTACCACTTTCTTTACTAAAGAAGCCTTAAAGAACCATCTGTTTTAAGTATGTATGAGAGTTTCTCTATAAATTGGCACCACGTTTTCTGTCTGTTTTACACAGTTATTCAGTGAACTTTACAGTTTTCTGTGAAATCTGTTTTGAAAGTGTGTGTGTGTGTGTGTGTGTGTGTGTGGGTGTGTGTCTGTTATGGATGATGGTGTGTGTGTGCGTGTGTGTGCGTGTGTGTGTGCGTGTGTGTGCGTGTGTGTGCGTGTGTGTGCGTGTGTGTGTGCGTGTGTGTGTGCGTGTGTGTGTGTGTGCGTGTGTGTAAAAATGACTGAAAGCAATGAGGACGTGTTAATCAAATTTCAAGTAAAAATTTGTTAAAATTTCATTCTTGATATCAAGAATTCCATTTCTACATGTGAAAATTTAATTCTTACTAGTAAATTTTTTTCCCTTATTACAATGAATGGGGAAACTTCTGAATTATCACTAGTAAAAATAAAATTTTATAGTGTAGTGGTTAACACCTCTGCCTTCTACGCTGTAGACTGGGGTTCAGTCCCCACCTGGGCAGCACCCTACACTATACCAATAAGAGTCCTTGGGCAAGACTCCCAACACCACCTTCGCCTACCTGTGTAAAATGATCAAACTGTAAGCCGCTCTGGATAAGAGCTTCAGCCAAATGCTGTAAATGGAAATGTAAAAATGTAACTTGTGGAAATTCAATTTTTACATACAAGTTGAATTCCTGAGATTAAAAAAAGGGTTAAAAGCTCAGACAAACACTTCAGCTTTGCCAAGAAAGTGACAGTGAAGATGAAACTGAGCCCAATCTGGTTACGTGTGTTTGAGTGATCAAGAAAAACTGCTTTACTCCCTGAAAGTGATTTCGTCCTTCTAAGCTGAAACTGCTTATTCGAATCCTGGTGACGCCACAGACCTCCATGGTCAGGTCTGATGGGGGGAGTCATAGCCTGTGGGTGGCAAATACCAATGACTAAATCGGGAGAGGAACTGAGTAAGAAATATATATTAAAGATAAAACAGAATGTTTTACTAAGTTGAGGAAACAGCGAAGATCTACACAAAAGGGTTGACTTAAAGGGGAGTTCCACCAGTTTTTCAAGATTTTGAGAGTCATTGAGATGTAAACAGAATCATTCCGAGTGGGTTGATGCTCAATTCTAGAGAAACTTACTCACCCTTACTTGCGTCGGGGTCACCAGGAGGCCGATTTATCATCACTACAGAGAAGTTCAACACATTTTGAAAACTTCCTGAATAATTAAATCGCTGAGATGTAAACAACGTAAGTCGGAGTGGTTTGGTTTGAAGTGGTTCGCTGTAGAGAAACTTACAGGCACAGGTTTCTTTACAGTGGCGCTGATAGGAACCAGACGTCACAATGTCTATAACACAAATACAGCCATTTCATTTACTGCCCAAACCACCAGTGAACCTACATGAGTCTTCTGGGTGTTTATATGTAGTGTTGATGGTGAATTCTATGAAAAAAGGTTTTGCCTTAGAACACCCTACATGTACCTCTCCACCATGAGTGTGTAAAAAAAATAGGATTTTACGAAAATCTTCGTAAAACTGTCTCAGACAGCAGATGCCTGATTATTCTTAACCCTTTCATGCAATAACTTGGTGATGGAGCTTTTAGAGGCAGTAGACTCTTCAGACGTCTGGTTCCCATCACCTCCACTGTGAACATTTCTGACTCTGTACGTTTCTCTAGAACGGATCATTTCACACCAAACCATTCTGAACGACTTTGTTTACATCTCAACCGTTTAATTATGCAGGCATTTTGAAAAATTTTAAATTTCAAGCTGGCTTGAAAAAATGAGATCACTGTTGACTAAGTATAATTAAATTATAAGATACATACAACTAAATGAAAACGAGCCAAAGACATTTATACAGTAAAAGCAAGAATGAACAGGATTTTTAACTCTACATTCTTTAAAAGATGGTTCTCCATGGGTCCTTCCGTGAAGGGAATGTTTCTCTTTAGAACCAAGATTTCTATATAGAACCATTTGCATGCTTAAATGGTTCTTTGCATGGTGAAATGGTTCATCAGAGTGAGGGAGAATGCGCTGCATATCGCTGTTGTCAGAAGAAAACCTCGTATCTCCAAAATGGGAACTTTACAGGAGAAGGAAAAAACCTACTTTACTTTTAATGTAAGTCAATGGAACCAGACGGTTTTTCCAAGTCATTTTGATCCACTTCTTTTGTTCCATTCATCATGAAATGTACCTGCATTGTAAAGGGTAACAGGCGCCTTCAAATTATGTCAAAAACTGAAAAATAACAAAAATGGAGATGTCTTGTTTTCTTCTGACAGCAGCGATATGTTTATATCTAGAACCTTTTTGAGAGTGTTTTTTGGCACAAAAAAGTTCTGCTGTTTATGACGGCAAGCTTGTAATAGTAGAAGAACCCTGATTGGAAAGAACCAATTGAGGATGCAAGTGGTTCCACATAGAGCCATGTTTTTTAAGAGTGCAGTAATGGTGAGCTTGAACGAGGGGTTGCACCTGTGTTGTGTTTCCAGTGTTTTGCCACTAGAGGGAGCAACTGCCCTTCAGTGAGGCTCCAACACGTTCTCGCTCTCCCCACCTCTCTCCTCTGGCTCCATATGAAGTGGAGTTAATGGGCCGTGGATTTATGCAGCTGTCGTGTGGTTCATATTCAGAGATACCTAAGGCCCAGTGCTGACCGTCACGGAGATTGTGCTGCTGAATTTTGCTTTTTGTGAGGAGAAACGCAGAAAGGCCTTCAAACTGCGCTGACGCTGGATTAGCTACTCTTAACCTCCAGCTGCAAAACCAGTGAATCCTCTCATTTTATCTCCTGGTGAGCAGTAAGACTGAACCCCGAATACAAGGATTTAACTCTCACTACTACAGCTCAGCTATGAGCATTACACTGAATGTCTGCACTAAAGCAGTGAAAAGCAGTGAATCAGCCACATCAGGTTCCAATAGAGCCTTTCCCTTCGCTGTAGAACCCATGAAGAACCAGCTTTCTTAAGAGGGTATAGTAAGAAAATCCTTATTCTTGCTTTTACTGAATAGATTTTTGGGCTCATTTGAATTTTTTTTGTTTTTTTATCTTCTAATTATTTATAATTAGCCAACTTTTTTTTCTGTAAAAAATACTGTAAAAAAGTTTGTAAAGTATAAAGAATTACAAATCCAATTGGCTTAAAATTTTAAAGGGGATCTCCTTAATCTCTGATTAAGATGTAAACAAAGTCATTCGGAGTGGTTTGGCGTGAAATGCTCTGTTTTAGAGGAACTTAAGAGTCTGAATTGTTCACAGTGGTGGTGATAGGAACCAGATGTCTAGAGAGTTCAACGCCTCTTAAAGCTCCTTTACAGAAAGCTCATAGATGAAATGGTTACAGTGGTTACGCTGCCTGATGCTGAGACATCGTTTAGTGACTGTACAGCATGATAAATAGTCCCCAGAGAAAAGTTACTTTTCCACTTCACTGCGATTTCACCACCATCAACATCACATATAAACACTCGTGCAGGTTCACTGGTGGTTTTGGACAGTAAATAAAATGTCTATATTAGTGTTGCAGACATTGTGACGTCTGGTTCCTATCAGCACGACTGTAAAGAAACCTGAGTCTTTCAAATGAACCATTTTACACCAAACCACTGTGAATGACTGTGAGTGACCTCAGCCACTGAAGTACATGGGATTTTTAAAAATTGGCAGAATTGAATTCATCATGCATCTCTGTTCAGAACGCGCTGAGCTGTTTCACATAGATGTGAATTCTAAGACCACTCTGGCTAATAAAGGCCCTTCACTACAGTGAGAAAACCTCACACCCTCTTACTGACAAGCTTTCGAGCCAGTGAGGTGTATGTGGTGGCCCCCCCTGCCAAGCTGGTCCGCCCTGATGTACCGGATAGCGGGTCACTGTTAGCCCGCTGATGGCAAAGCACTGGCTTTTCACTCCGTGTTTTCTGGGTGGCTCACAGCTGATTAAGCAGAGTGTTTAGACCAAATGGCACTTTTCAGCGCTTCTTTTCCACTCACTGTCCAGTTCACTGATCTTCCCTTCATCTCTTTCTTTCATTATCCTTAGTTTAGTAAATCGTTTTAATCCAGCACAGTGTCCGCGGCGGCATTTTAACACAATCGGCCCAAGTCATTCATTTTAAATTTAACAGGCCTAGTCGTCATTTTCTTTCTCTCAGTCGTTTGTTAAATACAGGTGCATCTCAGTAAATTAGAATATCATCAAAGTTAATTAATTTCAGCAATTCAGTTCAAAAAGTGAGACTCCTATATCGTATAGGTTCATTACACGCAGAGTGATCAGGGCCTACAGCCAGTGAAAACCCAAAGGTCAGTATCTCAGAGAATTAGAATATTATAGAAGACCAGTTTAAAAAATGATTTTAATGCATGAATGTTGGCCGACTGAAAAGTGTGTACAGTATATTCAGTAAATACTTGGTCGGGGTGGCACCGTCATCAAGCCAGCAGACCTTCATACATTTATAGGAGCCTGTTAGCTGTTAGCTTCCTCCTAGCTGTGTACCTGTTAGCTGTTAGCTTCCTCCGAGCTGTGTACCTGTTAGCTGTTAGCTTCCTCTGAGCTGTGTACCTGTTAGCTGTTAGCTTCCTCCGAGCTGTGTACCTGTTAGCTTCCTCCTAGCTGTGTACCTGTTAGCTGTTAGCTTCCTCCGAGCTGTGTACCTGTTAGCTTCCTCCTAGCTGTGTACCTGTTAGCTGTTAGCTTCCTCCGAGCTGTGTACCTGTTAGCTGTTAGCTTCCTCCGAGCTGTGTACCTGTTAGCTGTTAGCTTCCTCTGAGCTGTGTACCTGTTAGCTGTTAGCTTCCTCCGAGCTGTGTACCTGTTAGCTTCCTCCTAGCTGTGTACCTGTTAGCTGTTAGCTTCCTCCGAGCTGTGTACCTGTTAGCTGTTAGCTTCCTCCCAGCTGTGTACCTGTTAGCTGTTAGCTTCCTCCGAGCTGTGTACCTGTTAGCTTCCTCCTAGCTGTGTACCTGTTAGCTGTTAGCTTCCTCCGAGCTGTGTACCTGTTAGCTGTTAGCTTCCTCCGAGCTGTGTACCTGTTAGCTGTTAGCTTCCTCCTAGCTTTGTACCTGTTAGCTGTTAGCTTCCTCCGAGCTGTGTACCTGTTAGCTGTTAGCTTCCTCCGAGCTGTGTACCTGTTAGCTGTTAGCTTCCTCCGAGCTGTGTACCTGTTAGCTGTTAGCTTCCTCCGAGCTGTGTACCTGTTAGCTGTTAGCTGTTAGCTTCCTCCGAGCTGTGTTCCTGTTAGCTGTTAGCTTCCTCCTAGCTGTGTACCTGCTGTCACCACCACAGTGACAGCTTCGTACCCTTTCTTTATGAGAATGTATTTTCTAGGTTTCTGTGTCTTCATATTAATAGCACATAATATAACAATAGTGTTACAGTATAAATATATTATTTTTTCATCCGTATATGACAGGATAGGATGGCCAGCTGAGTTGACCGTAACATCTAAGATGTCTTAAAGCAAAGCTTTTTCAGATGCACTGTCTGCACAGCCTGAATGTTTGGACGTCTAGTTGTTTTGTACGTTACATAAACACATCAGTGACGGTGCCCGTGTGCTGTATAGAAATGGAGCCGTATAACGTTCCCCTCTGCTGTTCTCAGCTGCCTTTTAGATGACTGAACCCCAGTAATGTCAAAGAACTGGATGCTTGGCTTCACTGGAATTAAGCAGATTTTGGACAGCGAGGCTCTGGCTGTGCTTCAGTGGTCACTTCAGGAAAGAGTTCGGGTTCAGAGTCTCGATTTAACAGACCTAGAAGTTCAGTGGACCCCCCCAAAATTTTTTTTTTTATTTGTGCTGTGCTTAAAATGTATTCAGTTCATTATGTTAGGAAACAAGTGTCTGAGTGTAATTTACTGTTTTATTTATGCTTTTTGTCAATTACAGTAAAAATACTCTGTAATAAAGAAAATACAGTAATACATTTATTATTGATTCTCTTCCAATTGGACGAAACTAATCTGAACCGACAATAAATAAAAATAAAAAAAACAGTTCACATAAAACAAACTTTAAATAAATCTAGTTATTTAGTTTGTGGCTTGAAATCCGGCGTTACTGGAAACAGAGAACAGTTGCTCAGTTTTTTATTTTTTTCGTTTAGCTGTGGCGGCTATTTGTGATTTTCTCAGCATTTCAGAAAGGCTACAGATGGTGTTTGCATGCTAGCAGGGTCTTTCTTTTCTTTCCGTTCGTTGCCCTTTAAACATGTTGCAGCATAAGTCAGAACTCTGGCTGTTTTCCTGCGTCTCATAATGACGTCTCAATGAACACGTTCACGTTAGTTTGTAAAGGCTGTAATTGCGTTCGCCTCAGCTAATTGTGACTAGGTCAGATTATGATGTCATGCTTGTGACGGGCCGAGTATCAGTTACATTTCTTCAATCTGTTTCATCCAGCAGTGGTGTAGGTAACATACACTATATGGACAAAAGTATTGGGAAACACCTCTTTATCATTGAATTCAGGTGTTGTCTACAGTCTCACTGCCACAGGTGTATAAAATCAAGCAGCTAGCCACGCAGCCTGCCTTTACAAGCACATGTGAAACCATGTGTCGCTCTAAAGAGCGAAATGAAGAAGAGCATGGTGCTGTAATAGGAGGCCACCATTGCAACAAGTCAGTTCACGAAGTTTCTTCCCTTCTAGATATTTCACCGTCAACTGTGAGTTGTATTATTGAAAACTGGAAGCATTTAGGATCCACAGCAAGTCCGCAACAAAATGTCAGACCACAGACAGTGACAGAGCGGGTTGCCGAGTGCTGAGGCCCATAGTGTGTAAATTCACCAATGCTCTGCTGATCAATAACTGCAGAGTTCAGACCTCCTCTGGCATCAACATCAGCACAAAAACAAAAACTATGCCGGGAGCTTCATGCCGTCATGGAGCCTTACATCACCAAGCACAATGCTAGGTGTCAGATGGAGTGGCGTAAAGCTATCTGTCAGTCTGACGGACGAGTCTGGGTTTGTTGAATACCAGTAGAACGTTACCTGCCTGACTGAAATGTGCCAGCTGTGAAGTTTGGTGGAGGAGGGATAATGATATGGGGTTGTTTTTCAAGGGTTGGTCTAGAACCCTTAGTTCCAGTGAAGGGAAATATAAATGCTTCAGCACCAAGACATTTTGGAGAATTCTTCCAACTTTGTGGAAACAGTTTGGGGAAGAACCTTTTCTGTTCCAGCATGACTGAGCCCCAGTGCACAAAGCAAGGTTCATAAAGTCATGACTGGGTGAATTTGGTGTGGAAGAACTTCACTGGCCAGCACAGAGCCCTGACCTCAACCCCATCAAACAGCTTTGGGATGAACTAGAACGGAGATTGTGAGCCAGACCCTCTCTCCCAACATCGGTGTCTGACCTCACAGATGTTCTTCTGAATGAATGGGCAGAAATTCCCACAGACACTCTCCAAAATCTTGTAGAAACCTTCCCAGAAGAGTGCGAGCTGTTAGAGCTGCAAAGGGAGACCAGTTCCATATTAATGCCTATGGATTTAGAATGGGATTATAAAAGCTCCTGTAGGTGTCCCAGTATTTTTGTCCATATAGTGTAATTGCGATGATGTCATAATTGTGACAGGTAGAGTTTGAACTATTTCCAACCCGGAATTAGTTTGGCTAATTAAATGCCATTTAGTCTGGTATTGGTGTAGGCAACACAGCTAAGCACATGCATAATATCAGCAAATGGAACAGCATCTATGATGCTAGAGTGACCAGCTCTGCAGGGAGGACCATCTTGATCACCACATGGTTCAACCGTCCAGTTTTGAGCAGCCCATTTTATCCTGGAAAATTCTTAGCAATGTCTAAAATAAGAGATGTAAAACTGCAGAAATGAGTAAAGATATTCAGGATGGATTTGAATATTCAGTATTAATTTGAATATGGTAAAGTCCTTGTTATCAGCACCCGTTCATCACTGGTCTATTTCTGGCCACCAGACCTAAGGACTAGATGAGCACAAGCTATACCTCAACTGATGTAGCTACACATTTAAAAGTTCTGGTTCTCCAAGGGTTCTTTAGTAAAGAAAATGATTCCAAGAACACTCAAAGCACCCTTTGCATGATCAAAGGGATCGTTGCACCGTAAAAGGGCTGTTTAGTTTGAAGGAGGATGTGCTGCAGACGATTCTATATAGAACCTATAAAAGGGTTCTAGAAAACAGCAAAAATCGTTCTGCTAGTGTTACAAGTTTGACATGGCAATATACACTCACTGGTCACTTTATTAGGTACACCTAATGCTAGTGAAAGGTTGGACCCCCTTTTGCCTTCAGAACTGCCTTAATTTCAAAAAGGGTTCTTTGAGTGCTCATTTTCTTCACTAACGGTCATTTTTAAGTGTGTTCAGTCTCACTGTACACCAGCAAGGTGGCGCTGCAGTGTGTTGTTTACTGAGTGTTACATCCTGAGTGCTGCACTATGTGGGGGCTGTACTGGGTTCTATGTGCTACACTGTTCTCTGTTTTGAGTTTGTGTGTTCTGTGTGTTTAGGTTCATCCTCTGCTTATGAGCGATCGGCGTCCCGTCTCTCACCGCACCAAACTGCTGCGCAGGACCGTCTCTGTACCTGCCGATACCAGACCCCACCCGGAGTCAGGTACACACACACACGCGCACACACGCACGCACACACACACACACTCACACACCGACACACGCGCGCGCGCACACACGCACAGACACACGCTCACACACAGACACACGTGTGCACACACACACACACTCACACACAGACTCACACACAGACACACGCGCGCACACACACACAGACACACACAGACACACACACACAGACACACGCGCACACACACAGACACACACACAGACACACGCTCACACACACAGACACACACACACACAGACATGCACACACACTCACACACAGACACACACACTCTCTCACACACACACACACGCGCACACACACACAGACACACGCGCACACACACACAGACACACACTCACACACCGACACACGCGCGCGCGCACACACGCACAGACACACGCTCACACACAGACACACGTGTGCACACACACACACACTCACACACAGACTCACACACAGACACACGCGCGCACACACAGACACACGCACACACACACACACAGACACACACAGACACACACACACAGACACACGCGCACACACACAGACACACACACAGACACACGCTCACACACACAGACACACACACACACAGACACACGTGTGCACACACACACACACTCACACACAGACTCACACACAGACACGCGCGCACACACACAGACACACACGCACGCACACACACACAGACACACGCGCACACACACAGACACACACACAGACACACACTCACACACACGCACACACACACAGACACACACACACACAGACATGCACACACACAGACACACACAGACACACACACTCTCTCACACACACACACACACACACAGACACACGCGCACACACACACAGACACACGTGCACACACATGCGCACACACACACGCACAGACACACGCGCACAGACACACACGCGCACACACACAGATGCACGCACACTCACACACACACTCACACACAGACACAGACACTCTCTCACACACACACGCACACACACAGACACACGCGCACACACACACAGACACACACTCACACACAGACACACACTCACACACACACACAGACACACATGCACACACACACAGACACACGCTCACACACACAGACACACGCTCACACACACACAGACACACACGCACACAGAAACACACACAGACATGCACGCACACTCACACACACACTCACACACAGACACACACACTCTCTCACACACAGACATACACACACACACACACACACTCTCTCTCTCTCTCTCTCTCTCACACACACACACACACACACACACACACTCTCTCTCACACACACACGCACACACACTCACACAAACACAGTACAGCAGGGGTGAGGCGGGCACAACAGCAAACATAATATCAAAACACTTTGACATTTTCACAATATTTACTTTGGAGAGTTGAAACAGACAAAAAAAGAGTAAAGACAGATGAAAGACAGATGAAAGAGTAATGACAGATTTAGAAAACCACTATTAAAAACTAGAACACAATGATTTTTATTCAGCATTTTTACTTACTGCACTAAATCAGTTAAGCAGAACTAATTAGGGGGCATTCAGACGAGGCCTTTTCATAGTGTGCTTCTCTGTGTTTCCCGCTTCAGCATTTACCAGTTAATACACGGGTCATTCCACAAAAGCAGTTCAAACTGCGGTTTAGAAAAGTGTTAAAAACTTTGTTCAGGCTTTTGTCTTCATTCGTCAGTTCCCCCGAACGCAGCAGGAATTAGTAATAAAATGTTTTTTTTCCTTAACTGAGCAATAAAACTCCTGTTTGGGTTGTTTTTGAGGGCTGCATTAGGTGTAAAGACACTTTGCAATATTTTTTATCATCTTCTCAATGTCAATTTATCTAAAATGTTATATGAAAAAAATGTGTGTGTAAGTATCTTGGGCCTAATTGCCTCTCTCTGAATTCCTTTTTCCCTGATAGCATTTTATCTTTTGTACAGTGGTGCAAAAATTATCTATTTATTTTTGTCTTTAATGTTAACATGTCATGAATGAGCAACTATATGTCACTACAAAAATGAACACAGGAAACTATATGATATAAAATAAGCTCTGTGCAAAAGTCAACACATTTTTATTTATTGGATATTAAATATTGGATGTTAAATTAAAAAAATAAATTAAAATTATGCACTAAAATTTCCATAAAAATGCCACATTTAAGTGTATTCACAATAGAGGACGTGATAACTTGTTTTTACTTAGAAAAAACAAAAAAACTTAATTGTTGTGAAAGGGTTTCAATACTAAACAGTCAAAAAAAAAATTTTGTGGCATATTTGTTTCAGTTGTGACAGTTTGAGTTTTGACTGTTTCAGCTGCGACTGTTTCAGGAGTGACTTTCATTTGCGACTGTATCAGTTGTGACTGTTTCAGCTGCGACTGTATCAGTTGTGACTGTTTCAGCTGCGACTGTTTCAGCTGCGACTGTTTCAGCTGCGACTGTTTCATTTGCAACTGTTTCAGCTGCGACTGTTTCAGGAGCGACTGTTTCAGCTGCGACTGTTTCAGCTGCGACTGTTTCAGCTGCGACTGTTTCAGCTGCGACTGTTTCATTTGCAACTGTTTCAGCTGCGACTGTTTCAGTTGTGACTGTTTCAGCTGCGACTGTTTCAGGAGCGACTGTTTCAGCTGCGACTGTTTCAACTGCGACTGTTTCAGCTGCGACTGTTTCATTTGCAACTGTTTCAGCTGCGACTGTTTCAGTTGTGACTGTTTCAGCTGCGACTGTTTCAGTTGTGACTGTTTCAGCTGCGACTGTTTCAGTTGTGACTGTTTCAGTTGTGACTGTTTCAGTTGCGACTGTTTCAGTTGCGACTGTTTCAGTTGTGACTGTTTCAGCTGCGACTGTTTCAGGAGTGACTTTCATTTGCGACTGTTTCAGCTGCGACTGTTTCAGCTGCGACTGTTTCAGCTGCGACTGTTTCAGTTGTGACTGTTTCAGCTGCGACTGTTTCAGTTGTGACTGTTTCAGCTGCGACTGTTTCAGCTGCGACTGTTTCAGCTGCGACTGTTTTAGCTGCGACTGTTTCAGTTGTGACTGTTTCAGCTGCGACTGTTTCAGTTGTGACTGTTTCAGTTGCGACTGTTTCAGTTGTGACTGTTTCAGCTGCGACTGTTTCAGTTGTGACTGTTTCAGCTGTGACTGTTTCAGCTGCGACTGTTTCAGGAGTGACTTTCATTTGCGACTGTTTCAGCTGCGACTGTTTCAGCTGCGACTGTTTCAGCTGCGACTGTTTCAGCTGCGACTGTTTCAGCTGCGACTGTTTCAGTTGTGACTGTTTCAGCTGCGACTGTTTCAGTTGTGACTGTTTCAGCTGCGACTGTTTCAGCTGCGACTGTTTCAGCTGCGACTGTTTTAGCTGCGACTGTTTCAGTTGTGACTGTTTCAGCTGCGACTGTTTCAGTTGTGACTGTTTCAGTTGCGACTGTTTCAGTTGTGACTGTTTCAGCTGCGACTGTTTCAGTTGTGACTGTTTCAGCTGCGACTGTTTCAGGAGCGACTGTTTCAGCTGCGACTGTTTCAGCTGCGACTGTTTCAGGAGCGACTGTTTCAGCTGCGACTGTTTCAGCTGCGACTGTTTCAGCTGCGACTGTTTCAGGAGCGACTGTTTCAGGAGCGACTGTTTCAGCTGCGACTGTTTCAGCTGTGACTGTTTCAGGAGCGACTGTTTCAGCTGCGACTGTTTCAGGAGCGACTGTTTCAGCTGCGACTGTTTCAGCTGCGACAATTCAGGCAAATTTCTCAGAATGTGTAAATGGCAAGAAACTAACTGAACTATCAATATTTAATAGGTAATTTATGAGAAAGTTTTGTTTCAAAATGGTAAAAGATATTTACTCACCATGTGCTCAAGATGGAGGAAAAGTCTTTATTTTACTGGCCACATATTTAGAGGTGTGGCCACAAGTTGATTTAATCCAGATACATTTTTAACATTAAATGAGCTACTTAAAAGGCCAGTGTTATTACACACCTCTATAACCTAAGAATAGCTCAGCTAGTTTGCATTGACATCCCTGTAGTTACTGAGCAGTAAGCCTTGGTGTGTAATAAGCCTGAGATTTTTAAGGTTCATTTTGAACAACTTGTGTAGAATGATCCGTATACGTATTTTAACCTGTTTATTTTTAACCACAGAACGTTCCTCAGCTCACGTTTAAACGCCTTCTCATGTTCTGTCCATAATGAAACACGCAGTTGGTCGTTGTTCTTTAAATTCAGCGTGAAAAATCAGAAATCAGGACACATTTGTGACGTAATGTGACGCAGTTTATTGCAATAACAATACTTATCTTTTTATATTCCCCCCACATCACACCATCACTTACTCATTCACTCAAACAGAAACGTGTTCCATCTGATATTTGGGAGACATTTAGTCCCCACAAATACACACAAACACACATTCATTGCACACACACATGTACAGTACTGTGCAGAGATTGTAGCCCATGCTTCATCTGTTTAATTACCAGTCATTAAGTGCAGGTTATTTGTTTTTCAGCATCAGGAAAAACAGAAAGTTTTCTTTCAGTTTTTCAAAGAAATCTGCAGGGATATTTTTCACACCTTCAAAGCTCAGTCTTAGAAGCTGGTTGATCATTTTCTGAAGTAATCAAACCCATTCAGTTCTTTGTTTGGTGTGTCCGCCTCCTTTTCTCAGTGAGGTTCTTCTTGGACAGCTACACATCCTTTCAGACCCATGGCACTGAATGGTCTTCTCACAGTGGAAGCAGCACTGATCAAGCAGCTTAATTTCCTCCTCTCTCTCAAAGATGAAAGCTTTAAGTGCTGTTTATCTGATGGGGACAGTGGTGGTGCCTACCAGGTCTTCCAGGTGGCTGTTAGGAGTCCCGTGTTTCTGTTTCTCTTTGCCATTTTCTGAATTCCGGTTTCTTTTCTTTAACTTTTCTCCTCTTCATGCACGGAGATTAATACATACAACTTGTACTTAATGACTGTTTTTGCTGGAAAGAGTGTGGGTGGAGTTGTGCACAGTACTTTACATCACACATTAACACCGCATGATTCACTCTGATACACATTGTATCATCCTGGGGATTTAGGGTCACCACAATTAGCTAAATACACACACATGCTCATTCAGTGAATGGGTGAGTTACCTTTACGTTAATGGCATTTGGCAAACACTCTTATCCAGAACGACTTAGAATTTGAGCAGTTTTACACAGGTAGGTGAAGGTTGTGTTGGGAGTCTTGCCCAAGGACTCTTATTGGTACAGTGTAGGGTGCTTGAACGGCAGTATAGAAGGCAGAAGTGTTACCCACTACATCAGGGGTATTCAATTAAACTTTAATAAGGTCCAGTTGGACAAAATGTCCTCATGCAAAGGTCCAGAACATCATAACGTCTAACTTGCATCATGATTCAGTGCCATGTACTGTTTACTGAGGTAGCCTGGTCGCTACATCAACATCTTATACAGTCAACAACTGAATATCAAATCAAATAAAGTACAATTCAGTCCAATTTCAATAATATTTAGTCAGTTTTTGCTTTTTAGAGTGAAGCATTTGAAATAACTTCCCTCTGACTCACTTTCTTCTCTGACCGCTGTGTCTCGCCTCGTCCCTCCCCTGTTTGTGCATCACTTACTCCAGTCTCAGTTTACTTTGTAATGCACAGATCTGATGGGCTGAGTAGCATCACATGTGATATGTACAACGTATGCGATTGGTCTGTGATTCTCCTGATTCTCCTGATTAGAAAAGTCACGCCTCTTAAAACAGGACCGCCCCGTCAAAATTAAATCATTCTCCATAGTTTATTGGTTGTAGGTCCAGTTCTGCATAGGACAGCATCTGGATCCAGACTCGGACCACGGCCCGCCTATTATTGGCCTCTGCACTACACTATACCAACCACATTACTGAGTGTTAATGTACAGTATCTTACCGCATCACATGCTCATCCACTCACTTAAGTATGTCTCTACATGCAGACATATATTATCTCTTGCTCTCTTTTCTCTCTTTTCCTCACTACATGGCTGTTTACGTTAATCTGTGTTTTCATTGATCAGATCATGTTTAGATTTTTCTTGACTGCAAGCCAAGCCGTATGATTAGTTTCCTGTTTTAAATAAAGCGTTAAAATATATGTTTATACTGGTTCCTTCATGGATGGATGGATGGATGGATGGAAGGAAGGAATACATTATTTTGTAGTCACAAACACTTCCGAAAGTCTTGACTTCTCTCTCATGCCCTAAAAGTGCTCTGGACAGTGGTGGTGCTGACCACTGCAGAAATCACAGCTGCAAGACAACACCTTCTCAAAGCCAGACGATTAGATGTCTGTTTTAAATTAAGCTTTAAAATATATTTTTACAGCCTTCTGCCTTTGCGATCGTTAACAATAAGAGCAGCTTTGATTCTCTGTACAGTAATGTGTTCCTCTGGCAAGCATATTGACTCCTTCATACACATTCAGACATGTTATTACTCCATGTAAACAGCCTCATACGCAAAGTGAAATACACACGCTAACTCAGAGTCAGAGAGACCGAGAGAGAGAAGAGTCAGCTGTGCTCTGTGATGAGTTGACAGAACAGGTCTCCTGTAGCATAATGTGCAAGGTGAGATGGAGGAGTGAGCGTGTTATTGCTGATACAGCGTGAACACCACGACACACTTTCACGCTCATCAGTGAACCTCCACCCACAGTCGGGGCACATCACCAGTAAGTGCAGCAAAACAACAAGGGCGAAATAAATCTGAACCTGCCTGGATATTTGATGTTAACTGCCCAATATTCATTGCCAAAACCGCATCAGACTAGATTCCGTCTCCCGGCCTTACACCGACGTAGCAGTCCACAGCTGTGAAATAACCGGTTTTGTGCGGTTATTTTTCTTGAATGCAGGCCTGATAGTTTTCAGGCGCCACGCCGGAATTCCGGCGTACCGATGTGTCTGCGAGAAAGAAAAAAAAAAGGTTCGCCTAGTGCAGGGGTCGGCAAACTTGAAACTTTTTGACTCAGAGAGCCATAAAAGCTAAATAATTGGAAATTTATTTCAGTGAGAGCCACATAATATATTAAAACGACGACGATCAGGGATATACATAGACTTATATCTGCGCCCAGGGGCCAACAAGTTATGTGTTAAGTGTGTTGCATACATAGCACCCCCACCCTGCTCACCTCCCGAGCAGAGAAAAAAAGTTCAGGCTCAGGAATTTTTCCCACTATCACCCCTGTGAATGTGTTGTTTTTTGTGAAGTTAACACATCCTCTCAGGGTCACACTTAAATCTCTGTTTTTTGTGGATTATAGTGCAAAATTTTCCATTTAACAGCAGATTTTGTTTTGAATAGATAGACAGACAGACAGACAGACAGACAGACAGACTGTAAAAGTGTTGATATCTTAAATAACAACACACAAACTTTTGTTACCCATTTTAACCATTGTTTTCTGATTTAACACATTCTGTGTTAACCCAAAATGTATTCGTCCATAACCAGGTACGGAAATATTTCAACACATTCTGTATTAAAAGTAAAACAAAATGCGTCGTCTCCAACTGTATTTATTTATTTATTTATTTATTTATTCATTTATTTAGCTATTTATAAAGGAGATATGTGAGCGCAAAAAGTTTGAAGAACATCTGCACAGTGTAAAGTTTACAGGAAGAACCCTTGAATTGAATTGAATTGAATTGAATCTTTAAGTCTTTAACCCCTTAAAATCTGTAAATGCTTATTACATACCAAGACTTGTTATCCAATAAGTAAAGGCAATTCAGTGCAAACTGTCTGAGCTGGTTTTAGGTTATGGTAGTGTGTAATAAAACTTTGGGCACTGACCGTTCAAGGGGTTTTGCTATGGAACCAAAAGTGGTTCTTCCGTGGCGTTAAGCAAAGCATCATTTGTGCCACCTTAATGTTTAAGAGTGTGGTTACCAGCAGGAATTTAACTTTACACCAGTTACCAGAGGTAAAGCTGAAACAATGTGCTTGCGATGTGCAGGAAAAAGTCAAATCAGAGCTCATGTGGTCAAACTGGGGACACATTTTAGTGAGGAAAAGTGAGTGGAGTCTGGCCAAAGTACATCCACACATGATCCAGGCATGAAGCACACGTTAATGCAAGGTGTAAACAAGCTCATACGGCCTCGCTGAGTCTCACGCTAATTATTAAAGCTGTGTGTTTGCAGTCAATAACAGGCTGATTCTGTTTGCTTTTATTGCTCAGGCTAAATGATGGGCACCCAGCGGACATATCATTGTTCTGAAGCCAAAGCTGGCCAGCAGAGAGGAGGCATAATTATCACTCGTGCGTTAAAGGCTTTTAATTCATTAGTCTTGCACAGATTGTTTACCGTCTACGCTTCCACACATTTCCCCAAATCAATCCTCAGATCAGCGCTCAAACCTGTAAACACCGTTCATGAACTGTTCATGAACTGTTGTGTAAAAGCATCTGAGCTGAGATTTCCATATCTGGGGCCGAATTACAGAAAATTCCCATCTTCCCATCTCTGAAATTAAGAGCCTTACACTCTCACAAATAAAGCTACTGCACTGTCACTGGGGTGGTTCCCTCAAGGGTTCATCTCAGTACCTTTAGTCAGGGAACATAAGTGAACCATAATCCACTGAAATGATCTGTTCTGAGCTGTGCTGACTCCACACCCCGCCTCGCCTCGCCTCCAGGCTTTTATTCTACTGTTCTGTTTAAAACATTTGGTTATGAAAAGATACAAATACCAACTTTTCACCTGGACAAACTGATTTGAGCTTCACAATCAGACCTTAAACCCACTGCTGGAGCTTTGAAGGAACATTTACACTGTTTGTACCTTACGAACAAAAAAAGTACCTGCATAGAACCTTCATTACTAATAGTCTGCTGGTTTATTGTTCTATGCTGCTGAAAAAAGTTGACACCATGCAAACCTTCAGCCTAGCGTCCAGCTATGAGAGGTACAAGGCGGGTGGACCACAGGGGGCTTCTCACTCAGTGAATATGTGGAACATGTTATGATCCAAGGCACCCCTTAAGATAGTGCTAAGCTAAACATACACTCAGATGGTTCTTCAAAAGGTCTTTAGTAAAGAAGATGGTTCTATATAGAACCATGAACACTCAAAGAACCCTTTGCAAGATTTAAATAGACCTTTGCATCGTGAAAGAGTTCTTCAGATGATGGAGAATGTGCTGTAGATGGTTCTGGATAGCACCAAATGCCAAGCCCTTTTGGTGCTATATGGATCCCTTTTCAAAAAAGTTCTATGGACCATCTACAGCACATTCTCCATCAACCTGAAGAACACTTTCAAGATGCACAGGACCACTGAATGATGCAAGGGCTTCTTTGAGGTTTCATGATTCTATATAGAGCAATTTTTCGGTAACACTTTCTATGAATTTCACATTTGTAAGCATCTATAAATGCATTTATAACACGTTATAATGCGTTCATAAAGCATTATAAACATGGTTATAAATATTTATAAAAAAGAATGACACTGAATTACACTTTATAGCCATGTTTATTATACATTATGAATGTTAATATATTGCATTATAAGCATTGTAAATAACATGTTATACTGTCTGTGCCAAAGAAGTCAGTCTCAGCTTGGAGAGCGTAAAGATAAATACAAAGTTTATTAATGTCCTGAGATTTCCAATGTTTTAATTCTCAGCGTTGGTGCTGTTAGAGCTGCATCTTCAGGGCTTCAGTCCTGAATATTAAGATGCTCCAAACAGGCTGTCCAACATAGAATCACTGCTACAATGTGCTTTTCTTACCTAGCGCTATCACTGCAAATGTTACATCACAGCAAACCAAGTACATATGAGCCCCCTAGGACCCCTCTGACATCACACTGAGTGTGAAGTTACTGTGTAGTGAAGGCCTGGAGAGGGAGAGGACTGATAGTAAAGTGCTGTCATTGTAACTTGTTCCCTCACTGGTTCTAACGTCAAGTGCTAGATCCCTTCACTCTGTAACGCTACAGTACAGTAATGCTCATTTCTGCTAGCGTTCTGTTGGATATGCAGTGTAACCTTGAGGCCAGGCTAACGGTGGTGCACATTACCAGTGGTGTACATTGACTTTCCCACATTGGGTGAAACTCTGACGGCAGGACTAGTTTAATCTCTGACATCTGAAGTCTGTAATGAGATTTATTGTGTGTTTTAGTGTTTCAGTAAATCCTTCAGTAAACACTTCAACTGGAAGCCTCACTCTTAACACTGGAGGAGGCTTTAGTCCAGTACACGTCACTTTACTTAGAGCGGACAAATACAGCTTATAAACTCTTATAATTCATTATGAACAGTACTTATAATGCATCGTGTTAACAATTCATAATGCTTTTTATACATATTTATAGCCATGTTTATGATGCCTTATGAATGCATTATAACATGTTATGAACGTGTTTATACACACTTACAGACGTGCTATTCATAGAAAGTGTTACGCAATTTTTTTTCTTAAATAACCACTGAGGAACCATCGTACGAGTGTATACATCATCATTGCTAGGGTACTTTTCTGAGGTGTCAGTTAGAACCCATTGTTTTGAAGTGAATGTGTCTCAAAGTCTAATAATCAGCCTGAAACGTAAAGAACTGTCACTAGTGAAGCACGTCATTTCTGCAACACTTTGTTTTTAATGAACAGTATTATGATTTTATGTGTGGGTAACATGTACTGGCTAGTGTTTTTGAGTTGTGCTCAAAATTAGCTTAAAGTTGTCGCTACTGATACAGTCACAACTGGAACATTTGGTAAAGTTTTCAGTGTTACAATCCTTAATAACATCAAAACGGAAGGTTCAGTTATTTGTTTGATAAAATGAACATAAGGTTTAGCAAAGCAAAAGTATTTTCCGGCTAGGCTAATCACAGAAGCTGTAGTTAGAAAAGATGTTTTGCTGTTTTCAGTATTGGGACAACATAGCATGGCCTAGCAACACCTTAGTGACTCCCTGTATACAGCCTAACAACATCTTAACCACCACCTAGGATTCTAAAGGCAGTGTTTTCATATAAAAACATAATCACTGTACCACATTTTTAATGTTTTTTGGGAAAGGAAAGTCAAGTGAGTTGTGCTGCATGATATTTATTAGATTATGTTCAATTTATTTCACTGATGACATCTAAAAATTAAGGTTCCATCAACTCTATCAACTGAGCAATACAAGCAAACAAGCAGACCAATGAACTACAGATTGATTTAAACAAAACCAATAACTATATTTGGAAAGTTTGTGCAAGGACTGGAAGATGGCTGGACAAAGCTGTTGGTTTTCCTGGTTTAGTGGTTGCTACTATAGCAGGTGTTACTATATTATGCCAGATGGTTGCTAAGATGTTGTCTTGGAGTTCCAGGTGGTTGCCAAAATGTTAATAGGTCATTACTATCGAATCCCAATCGGTTCCTAAGATGGTGCTATGTTATCCCAGGTTGTTGCTTAGATGTTAAAAGGTCATTGCTTTAAAGTCCTAGCTGGTTGATAAGATGTTGTTATGCTATGCCAGTTCATTGCTATAGAATCCCAGGTGGTTGCTAAGATGTTGCTAGGTCGTTGCTATAGAATCCCAGGTGGTTGCTGAGGTGTTGCTATGTTATCCCAGGGGGTACTAAATTGTTGCTATGTTATCCCAGGTGGTTGCTAAGATGTTAATAGTTCATTGCTATAGAATCCTAGGTGGTTGCTAAGATGTTAATAGTTCATTGCTATAGAATCCTAGGTGGTTGCTAAGATGTTAATAGGTCATTACTATAGAATCGCTTGTAGTTGCTAAGATGTTAATAGGTCATTGCTATAGAATCCCAGGCGGTTGCTAAGATGTTAATAGGTCATTGCTGTAGAATCCCATGTGATTGCTAAGATGTTGCTAGGTCATTGCAATAGAAGCCCAGGTGGTTGCTGAGGTGATGCTATGTTTTCCCAGGGGGTGCTAAGGTGTTGCTATGTTATCTGAGGTGGTTGTCAAGATGTTAATAGGTCTTGCTGTAGAATTCCATGTGATTGCTAAGGTATTGTCTCAAGTGGTAGTTTAAAGGTTTTTTTAATGAACTAAAAGTGGTTATTGTATGGAACTGTACAAATATAGATTTTCATGAGGTAAATGTCAAGAATATCATTCCAGGCAGAATCTGCACTGCCTCAGAAAATGGCCTCAGGTCTCCTGATGTTGAGAGCTGCTAGTGGACCGAAGATTGCTGGTAGGGATGACAAAATGTACAGTCCTTCAGGTACCATGGAGCTTCACCATGGAGATGGTCAAAAGTCAATACAAGAATTTTTAAATCAATTTGGTAACTAATAGAGAGCCAGTTGGATGATAAAAGTGCAGAAGTAAAGTCACCCTCATAGAAATCCTGGCAGCAAGGTTTTTTTGAATATTTGAAAAGAATTTTTAAAAGAATCAGTAGTCCACCTAACCCACAACTGTTCGCCAGGCGCTGCAGTCTGCCCACCGCTCCAGCCGAGTGTGCTCACTGCCCTCCAGTGCGTGTCTTCACTAGTGTGTATGTGGTGTTTCACTGCACGGATGGGTTAAATGCAGAGGTGAAATTTCCCCATTGTGGGACTAAAAGGGTCACACAATCCTAATCTGACAAACTTTTCACTTCAGGGCCAAATCTTGACCCCCATTTTAAAACATATTCCTCAATTGTCCATGCTCTTATGTCCTCAAGGTGGTTATTCAGGGATGTTATAATTGGTTTTGTTTGAAAACAAAGCTGCAAATAATCAGCAGAGCAGATACAGAGTGTAAACAAAACTGATCCAAGAGCGTATCCTTGTGGCACACCACATGTGACTTTGATCTCAGCCAGTGTTTCTTAATCCTGCTCCTGGGGACCCACCGCACTGCACCTTATTCCTGCCCCAGGGGCTCAATAATCAGTTGATGAGCTCGATTAGGTGTGTTAAGTGAGTCACAAGATGGTTGAAGCTGTGCAGTGCAGTGGGTTACCTCAGGCTAGATTATTAAACACACCAAGAGTAACAAGCAGGATGTATCTGCCTCAGTGATTTAGTAGGGACAGCTCATAAATGGACTTAAAAGGAGGGTGTAAGGAAGATGTTGTGGTCTGGTGTCTGTTTGCCACCTTACTTGCAGCCAAATCCATAAAACTATAAATCCATAAAATAAAGTTTATTTTAGGCATCAGTACAAGGATGACAGTAAGTCCATAGAACAGTCAATAGTAGACAGCAGGGTACCTTGAATTGCAAGCATGATGGTCAGTGAGGTAAGAAAATACAAACTGTGCTGATCTTAACGGGAAATTGTTTTTTTATTATTATTATTATTATATAACATAAGTTATTCAGAGTGGTTTAATGTGAATAAGGAAAACTTATTCATTGTGAATTGCCAGTGGTGGTGTGGTGGTGTTAGGAACCAGATGTCTGAAGAGTTTAATGCCCCTAAATGCTCCCTCACAAAAAGTTATTACATGACATGGTACATATACACTGCCTGATTTCTAAGACAATGTTTTATGATAATTTTGGCATAAGCTTTTGATGATGTATATTAATATGCCACAATGTATTTTTTTTTAAATTTGCAGTGTGATGTTTGAGCTTTGTTACATTTGTCATGTCGTCTTCTGTGAGTTTATTGGCTGGTTGCAAAGCAGAAACCCAACTAGTGCCTGACTCATGTAGACCTGGAGTTTTCCCAGTTTATCTGGTTGTCCAAGTCATCTGATTTTCTGCACTTATCAGATTATTAAGTGTGATGCACTCACTGTCTCAGGTGTCCAGCAGTGTATCCATAACCATTTCATGTTATAACTTTGTGTGATGTAGCTTTTAGAGGCATTAACCTCTTCAAACGTCTGGCTCCTATCACCACCACTGTGAACAGTTCAGACTCAGTAAGTTTCCCCCGAATGACTTTGTTTACACCTTGTCCATTTAATTGTGTGGATAAGTTTAAAAAGTGGTGGAAATCTTATTAATACACATGAGTCTAAAACACTGAGGAACTCAGCTAAAGAACATGGGAAACATTTAGTAAGAATTTTAAAGTGTCCAATTTGTTGGATAAGGAACATAGAAATATGGCCAGTCCAGATAATTCTTTAATAAACTGTGCACTGATTTTAGAATATAGAGATTTGCATTGCCAGGCAAATCAGGAACGGAGATGGAATAACATTTTAGCCCATCCTGATGTTTAACAGTAAGTGAACTGCTGCAGCCAATCCAATATGCTTTCTCAAAATAGCTGTATCCCAGTGGGAAATGCTCAATTAAAGCATACCCAATATTTATGGTAGGTCTCTGTAACAGATATTATGTCCACATTTACACTATATATAAGTATTCACTTGGCTGCCTTCACACGCATATGAAATTGTGAGATCCCATTCTTAATCCATAGGGTTTAATATAATATTGGCCCTCCCTTTGCAGCTATAACAGCTTCAACTCTTCTGGGAAGGCTTTCCACAAGGGTTAGGAGTGTGTTTATGGGAATTTCTGACCATTCTTCCAGAAGCTCATTTGTGAGGTCAGACCCTGATGTTGGATGAGAAGGCCTGGCTCACAGTCTCCACTCTAATTAATCCCAAAGGTGTTCTGTGGGGTTGAGGTCAGGACTCTGTGCAGGCCAGGCAAGTTCTTCCACACCAAACTCGCTCATCCGTGTCTTTATGGACCTGCTTTGTACACTGGTGCGCAGTCATGTTGGAACAGGAAGGGGCCGTCCCCAAGCTGTTCCCACAAAGTTGGGAGCATGAAATTGTCCAAAATCTCTTGGTGCTGAAGCATCAAGAGTTCCTTTCACTGGAACTAAGGGGCCAAACACGTCTCCACTGCTCTAGAGTCCAGTGGCTGCTCTTTGTACCACTGCATTCAATGCTTTTCATTGCGCTTGGTGATGTAAGGCTTGGATGCAGCTGCTCGGACATGGAAACCCATTCCATGAAGCTCTCTACACTGTTCTTGAGCTAATCTGAAGGCCACATGAAGTTTGGAGGTCTGTAGTGATTGACTCTGCAGAAAGTCGGTGACCTCTGCGCACTATGCCCCTGTCATTTTACGTGGCCGACCACTTCGTGGCTGAGCTGCTATCGTTCCCAATCGCTTCCACTCTGTTATAATCCCACCAACCTTTTGTTACACATCACTGCTGTTTTCTCTGGTCTTTCTCATAGTGTTGGATGACTTGAGGGAACGCGACTTATAATTATTCCCCAGCTGACCGTTTAAGTGTTCTTAGTCACTTGGATAAACTTATAAACATGAAATAAGGATGGGAATATACTTCTGTTAGAATGAGCTCTTAAGAATTTCTAGGGTTGCCAATAATTGCAGTAATATCTGTCTGCAGAGCCACAGAGTTACGCCAGCGGTTTCACTCCAGCATGCGCCGAAAACTTTAGTTTTCTTAGTGAGTTTTAGTCTAATCAACATTTCAGTTGGTTCATGTATGTTTCCAATAAATATGTGATACATTTGCATCAGGCTAATGTTACATTTTGAGCTGTAGACTCAAATAAACTTTGGTTTGAACTCATGTCGAGATTCACGGGGTAAATATTGGCTCTGGGTAATCTAATGGGCTTGGTACACATATAGCTCAATTAACTTGCGCTTAATATGGGGCTTTATGTGTGCATTGACATTACATGTACAAGAGTAAACTGAGCATAATATTAAGAATGAGGCTCAAACAAACTTTAGTTATTGCTATAGTTACGGTTTAAGCGGTAAGTGGTTGATTCGTACCTTCCTGAGTGGTTATCTGCATGGTGACGTACTACCAGCACAAACAGTGCTGTTTACATCAGAGACGTTATAAACGAGGAGACCAGCCACTGGTTGAAATATGAATGGGACACTCAGACGTTCGACTTTACTGTAGGGTTCTGTTTATAAGGCTACATGACACTTGCATAAGCTTGTCATGACAACTGACATGACCGTACATAAATGT